>NC_064855.1:108689773-108692273 GCF_024139225.1 Suncus etruscus | reverse complement strand
ATCAACAGAGACACAAGCAGAAACCTCATGTATTATTGATGACTCAAAATAAGTTTGTTTATATAGATATGAACAAAGAGAGCACAAACTCACCTACTCTTGAGAATAGCTTGAACAATAATTGTATAAAACCTATCTTGCCTTCAGTTTTCTACCTCTGAATCTTTCCTATTACATAGAGAACAATTTTAGGCAATATACCAAGGCATAATAGCAGAGTGGAGTGTATATTTTTATTCTATCATAGATGCCAAACAACTGGAGCCAATAATAAAAAAGTGACTTTTATAATTATCAAGCTAGAAAATGAAAAACTCATAGGCAAAATTCCGACCTATCCTTACTGACCTTTCAAAATGTCAATAAGAGGATCTAAGGCAGATGTTTTTAAACTATGGCAGACCACTGAGGACATTTATCTGGCCTATTGGATGTTTTTGCCACAATTGCCTATCCTGCTTAGCATCCAATTCATCTTGGGCCACAGTGGGCATGTGTGGAATGTGCCCTCTCCGACTCCAATCTTTCTCTCTGTCTCTCGACTCCTCTCAATCTGGGACAGAAGTCCTCAAACTAAGGCCTGTGGCCCACTATTATTCATATTTTTTAAACTATAGTTCAGCCCTCAATGGTCTGAGGGACAATGAACTGGCCCCTTTTTTAAAAGTTTGAGAACCCCTGAGTTATTTATGTACAATTCCTAGTAAAATATCCTGGTTTACAATAGTGGGGAGTAAATACAATCTATCTAAATTGAATTTCCAGTAACAATATGGTGATAAATGAAAGGAACTCAAGAGAACATACTCTCTTATAATTATCTAGTCTTTCAATAGCAATGGAGCTGTAGTTGTAGCTATCATTTGTACTTGTAAAGAGTCAATTGCAAGTAGAGTAGACATGATTTATGGGGAAGAAAACAAAAGGCTTGAAGTATGGTCTGAAGGTAGATTGTTGGCATGAGGAAATAGAATTTAGGCTAACTAGAATTAAGCATCTCTATTATTGGTAAGTGGTCATTTCTAGCTTTCTTTATTTGAGCCTGAATTGTTGGCTTGTTTCTTGAATAGTGATGTACACATACACTGATCAACCACTTGACTATCTTTGGACTCAGGATTGTAAAGGTTATGATGTGGCTTCCTGGATTTGTTACTTTAGAAGTGGTTGTGGGTCAAAGTCCTATTGACAAGTATTGATCTTACCACAGTCTGTCATTTTTATTTATCTCTTAGTAATTTTCATGATAAGCTTCTTTTGGTCATAAAGTCACAAAATATAGACCTATCAGATTAGAAGTGTTCAGAAGATGATTAATTATTCTTATTCAATTTACATCTAGGTGTCTAATAAAACTATAGTAGTTAACCATGTGTCTTGCACATATTTTACTTTCAATTTCTAAATAATGCCCATTTCTACAGGTTCACATCTTTAAAAAATGTTTTTGGACCACACCTAGGGGTGCTCAGGGTTACTCCTGGATCTCACTCAGAAATAAATTTTAGTGGGATTGGGGAACCCTATGTAGAACAGGTAACTGAACCCAGGCTCGCTGTCTAAAAGGCAAGCATTTTGCAAGACAAATACTATTACTCTGTCCTTACATGTCTTAACTCTCTGCATGAACCCTTATCTCCATCTCTTGGCCAGTTTACTTGATGTCAAGATTTCTTCCTCATCTTCCTGAGCTTGTTATACTGTAGACTTTGCTTTAAGTATTTCTGATACATACTGATATATTATTTCTGATACATTTTCTATACCTCCAAATTAGTACCAGTTGAATATACAAATATCTGTATAACTGTTAAGTTAAAGTCTACTAATACCAGTTTCTCAGTTTATCCATTAACTAATTATTAATCAGCAGTTAATTTTCATGTTTTTTTCTCTAGTCCTGAATTACATTCTATCATAACGAAAAATTTCAGATCTGAAGTGTTTGCCCTTCATACCTCTAGCTTGTTGTTTGAGAAAGGATGATCAGTTAGTTGTCTTTTCCTTCCAGCATTTCTAGCCATTGCCAATGAGCATTAATAAACTGCCCCTTCCCTGCATCGTTGTGTGCTGAACTCTTATGCTACATGCAGCACACTTTAGACTTGTAACTCTTTCTTCTTCATAGAACTGAAAAGGGACCCAAGTAAAATTTGCTTTGAGTGACTTATATAATCTTTCTAGTAGAAGAGCAATTTGTAAATGAAGAACTAAAAGTCTTTACAATGTGTATTTTACCAGAGGGAAGTATCCAAGGATAGTGAGGGGGGTGTGAATTGGTAACATATCCTACATTTCTGTTCCCCTCTTTACTTTCTCATCCCTTTCTTAGAACCCAAATTTTAGATAACTATGTAGTTTTTTACATAGACAATCATCTATGAGCAAAGAAAACGATTTTAGTCCCTGAGTTTAATATTTCACCTCAGCCCTTTATTAGTTTTTGTTTGTTTTTGAATGATATCTTTATTTAACATGTTTATTTAAACATATTTGTAGT
>NC_064855.1:107407273-107672273 GCF_024139225.1 Suncus etruscus | reverse complement strand
GAGTCTCCACCCGGCTGTGCTTCTTCTGAGGAACTGAGCACCGGAAGGGAGCCCTGTCCTACCCTTCTCTGTCTTTCCTGAACTCTGGAAGCTCTCCTCAGAGCCCTGGGAAGCGAACCCCAAAGAAACTACATTCGGAAGCTACCCAGCGAGCCAGTGACTCTCCTCAGAGTCCTGGGAAGTGAACCCCAAAAATACAGCATTCTGAAGCTGCCCAGCGAGCGAGTGAAAACTACGCCTGACCAGTGGGGCCCGACTGTGAAAAACTGTGAGTGCTGCCTGTGTGTGTCTCTCTGCTATCCTGTTGCGTGAACCTCCTGAGAGTGGGCTGAAAAGAGGCTCCAGAAGGCATTTAGCTCCACTTCGCTACGCAGCCGTGCGCTCTTTCTAAAAAAAGAACACCATCACAAGAAGAAAAAAACTACACTAAGAACTGTGCTGGATCACAGAAGCAAGAATTTCTCTCCAGACTGTCTTCTCTGCTGCGTGCTTGGGCCTAAGATTTGATCCTGTGTGAGGCTTCATCCACGGAGGACTCCCCTACCTTGGAGGCAAGTCGGCCCATCCAGAAAGGGCGGAGCCAGAGAAGTGCGTTGCCTGCATCATATAACCAAAGAATACCACCACAACACGTAGAAAAACCCACAATACAAGTGTGACAATGGGGAAACAACGCAGGCCAGCATCAGACATAGAGAATGAAGATGACAATTCTGATGACCAGTTAACGACCAAACAACTAATCAATCTCTCAGATAAGGACTTTAGAGTAGCAATATGGAATATACTCAAAGAACTCAAAGAAACCATGAATAGAATAGAACAGAACACTAATAAGAATCAAGAAAATATGAAGACAGAAATCACAAAACTCCAAACTTAAATAACATGTCAAATAACAGGCCTGAAAAAATCAGTAAACGAAGTGAATGACAAAATGGATAAGCTCTGGGACAGGGTATCAGAAGCTGAGAATAGACTTGGTGCTGTGGAAGATGAGATACATATCAATTCCATACAACAGGAGAGATTGGAAAAAAAACTTAAAACAAATGAACAGACAATGGAAAAATTAGTCAAAGAATGGGAACAGAAGAAAACAGAGGTCTATGATAAGATCAACAGAAACAACTTAAGAATCATTGGAGTCCCAGAGACCTAGGAAGAAAATTTCCAGGAAGAATCAACGGTCAAGAACATCATTAAAGAGAAACTCCCAGAGCTAAAGAATATATGTGATCAAATCCTGCATGCTCGAAGAGTACCAACCAAAGAGACCCAAGAAAAACCACCCAAAGACACATCCTAGTCACAATGACAAATCCCACAGATAGAGACAGAATTCTGAAAACAGCAAGATCAAAAGGGGAAATTACGTTCAAGCAAGCATCCTTGAGATTTACAGCAGACCTGTCACCAGAAACACTAAATGCCAGAAAGCAGTGGTGGGATATTGTGACAAGACTGAATGAAATGAATGCTTCACCTAGAATACTGTACCCAGCAAAACTCACTTTCCGGTTTGATGGAAGAATACATGGTTTCACAGACAAAAAAACAGCTCAGAAACTTTACAGACTCAAAACCAGTCTTAAGAGAAAAACTGAAAGACCTAATCTAAGACAAGACTGACCAAAAGACACACCAAATTTCGATAAAAGATGGCATTAAATCCCAGGACAATTCTTTCTCTCAACGTCAATGGACTAAATGCACCAGTTAAGAGACACAGAGTGGCTAAATGGATCAAAAAACTCAATCCAACCTTCTGCTGCCTACAAGAAACGCACCTGAATAGTCAGAACAAACATAGACTCAAAATAAAAGGCTGGAGAAAAGTTATCCAAGCAAACAACACCCATAAAAAAGCTGGAGTGGCCATACTAATATCAGATAATGCAAACTTTATACTCAGGAAGGTTGTAAGGGACAAAGATGGATATTTTATATTAATCAAGGGGTATGTAGAGCAGGAAGAAATAACTCTCCTAAACATATATGCACCAAATGAGGGGCCAGCAAAATATTTAAAACAACTGTTGACAAATCTGAAAAACAATATCAATAACAACACAATAATTGTGGGGGACCTCAACACGGCTTTGTCAACACTGGATAGGTCAAACAGACTGAAACCCAACAAGAATATACTAGACCTGAGGAGAGAAATGGAAGAAAGAGGCCTAGTGGATATATATAGGACACTCCATCCCCAGAAACCTGGATACACATTCTTCTCCAATGTACATGGGACATTCTCCAGGATAGACTACATGCTGGCACATAAAACATACCTCCATAAGATCAAGAGGATAGAAATTTTGCAGACTACCTTCGCTGACCACAAGGCTCTGAAATTATTTGTAAATTCCAAAGGGACTCAGAAGAAAAACTTTAACACCTGGAAGTTAAACAGCCTCATACTGAATAACCAGTGGGTCCGAGATGATATCAAGGAGGAAATAAAAAGGTTCCTGGAAACAAATGACAATAAAGACACAAACTATCAGAACTTATGGGACACAGCAAAAGCAGTACTGAGAGGAAAATTTATAGCTTTGCAAGCACACATCAGGAAGGAAGAAGGAGCTTACCTGAGTAGCTTAATGACACAGCTAATAGAACTAGAAAGTACTCAACAAAAGGACCCAAAAATAGGAAGACAGAAGGAAATAACAAAGCTGAGAGCAGAAATCAACGAAGTGGAAACTCAAAAAACAATCCGAAAGATCAACGAAAGCAGAAGTTGGTTCTTCAAAAAAATAAACAAGATTGATAGACCACTGGCAAACCTAACAAAGAAAGAGAGAGAGAGAAACTTGATAACTCGTATTAGGAATGAAAAAGGAGAGATCACTACTGATATGACAGAGATTCAAAGGGTAATCAGAAACTACTTTGAAAAACTCTATGCCACTAAAAATGAGAACCTGGAAGAAATGGATAAATTCTTGGATTCTTATAATCTTCCACGGTTGAAAGAAGAGGATGCAGCATATCTAAACACCCCCATCACCATTGATGAAATAAAAATGGTAATCAAAAGTCTGCCCAAAAACAAAAGCCCAGGCCCAGTTGGATTCACTAATGAATTCTATCAAACTTTCCAAGAGGAACTACTGCCAATCTTGGCAAGACTCTTTCATGAAATTGAACAAGTGGAAACACTCCCAAATAGCTTTTATGAAGCCAACATCACCTTGATACCTAAACCAGACAGAGATGCTACGAAAAAAGAAAATTACAGACCAATATCGCTGATGAATGCAGATGCAAAGATCCTCAACAAAATCCTGGCAAATAGGATTCAATACCTCATTAAGAAGATCATCCACTACGATCAAGTAGGTTTCATCCCAGGAATGCAAGGATGGTTCAACATCCGTAAGTCTATCAACATAATACACAACATCAACAACAAGAAAAATAAAAACCACATGATTATATCAATAGATGCATAGAAAGCATTTGACAAGGTCCAACACCCATTCTTGATCAAAACTCTCAGCAAGATGGGAATGGAAGGAACCTTTCTCAATATAGTTAAGGCCATCTACCACAAGCCAGTGGCAAATATTATCCTCAATGGAGAAAAACTAAAAGCCTTCCCTCTAAATTCTGGCACAAGACAAGGCTGTCCTCTCTCACCACTCCTATTCAACATAGCACTGGAAGTACTTGCTATAGCGATTAGGCAAGAAAAAGATATCAATGGAATCCAGATAGGAAAGGAAGAAGTCAAGCTCTCACTCTTTGCAGATGACATAATGCTCTACTTAGAAAACCCTAAAGACTCTACCAAAAAGCTTCTAGAAACAATAGACTCATATAGCAAGGTGGCAGGCTACAAAATTAACACACAAAAATCAATGGCCTTTCTATACACCAATAGTAATAAGGAAGAAATAGACATTAAGAAAACAACCCCATTCACAATAGTGCCACACAAACTCAAATATCTTGGAATCAACTTGACTAAAAATGTGAAAGACCTATACAAAGAAAACTATAAAACTCTGCTCCAAGAAATAAGAGAGGACACGCGGAAATGGAAACACATACCCTGCTCATGGATTGGCAGGATTAACATCATCAAAATGGCAATACTCCCCAAGGCGTTATACAGATTCAACGCTATCCCTCTAAAGATTCCTATGACATTCTTCAAAGAGGTAGATCAGGCACTTTTGAAATTTGTTTGGAACAATAAACACCCTAGAATAGCTAAAGCAATCATTGGGAAAAAGAATATGGGAGGAATTACTTTCCCCAACTTTAAACTTTACTACAAAGCAATAGTTATCAAAACAGCATGGTATTGGAATAAGGACAGACCCTCAGATCAGTGGAATAGGCTTGAATACTCAGAAAATGTTCCCCAGACATACAATCACCTAATTTTTGATAAAGGAGCAGGAAATCCTAAATGGAGCAAGGAAAGCCTCTTCAACAAGTGGTGTTGGCACAACTGGCTAGCCACTTGTAAAAAATTGAACTTAGACCCCCAGCTAACATCATGTACGAAGGTAAAATCCAAATGGATTAAAGACCTCGATATCCGACCCCAAACCATAAGATATATAGAACAACACATAGGCAAAACTCTCCAGGACATTGAGACTTCAGGCATCTTCAAGGAGGAAACTGCACTCTCCAAGCAAGTGAAAACAGAGATTAACAGATGGGAATATATTAAGTTGAGAAGCTTCTGCACCTCAAAGGAAATAGTGCCCAGGATACAAGAGCCACCCACTGAGAGGGAGAATCTATTCACCCAATACCCATCAGACAAAGGGCTAATCTCCAAAATATACAAGGCACTGACAGAAATTTACAAGAAAAAAACATCTAATCCCATCAAAAAATGGGGAGAAGAAATGAACAGACACTTTGACAAAGAAGAAATACAAATGGCCAAAAGACACATGAAGAAATGCTCCACATCACTAATCATCAGAGAGATGCAAATCAAAACAACAATGAGATACCACCTCACACCACAGAGAATGGCACACATCACAAAGAATGAGAACAAACAGTGCTGGCGGGGATGTGGAGAGAAAGGAACCCTTATCCACTGCTGGTGGGAATGCCGTCTAGTTCAACCTTTATGGAAAGCAATATGGAGATTCTTCCAAAAACTGGAAATCGAGCTCCCATACGATCCAGCTATACCACTCCTAGGAATATACCCTAAGAACACAAAAATACAATACAAAAATCCCTTCCTTACACCTATATTCATTGCAGCACTATTTACCATAGCAAGACTCTGGAAACAACCAAGATGCCCTTCAACAGACGAATGGCTAAAGAAACTGTGGTACATATACACAATGGAATATTATGCAGCTGTCAGGAGGGATGAAGTCATGAAATTTTCCTATACATGGATGTACACAGAATCTATTATGCTGAGTGAAATAAGTCAGAGAGAGAGAAAAACGCAGAATGGTCTCACTCATCTATGGGTTTTAAGAAAAATGAAAGACATTCTTGCAATAATAAATTTCAGACACAAAAGAGAAAAGAGCTGGAAGTTCCAGCTCACCTCAGGAAGCTCACCACAAAGAGTGATGATTTTAGGTAGAGAAATAACTACATTTTGAACTGTCCTAATATTGAGAATGTGTGAGGGAAATGCAGAGCCTGTTTAGGGTACAGGCGGGGGTTGGGTGGGGAGGAGGGAGATTTGGGACTTGGGTGATGGGAATGTTGCACTGGTGATGGGTGGTGTTCCTTTTATGACTGAAACCCAGACACAATCATGTATGTAATCAAGGTGTTTAAATAAAAAAAAAAGATATTTTAAAGTAAAAAAAAAATTAAGAGGACTCTAAACTCTGCAGGAACATTCTAATATGTTTTTTAAGTTCCCAGTAAAATTTTATTATTATAGAATCAGATAAAATTATTTCAGGTTTATAAATGCATAATGGAAAGTTTGTATATTTTTTCTGAAAGATAAAACTTCTCATTTTTTGCTAATAGGTATGCAAACTGCAATCCCATGCCTGGATATAGAAGTTAAATAACCTAAATTAAAATTAATTTTCTTTTTCTGGTCCACTAAAATAAATTCAAATGGTTCTTTGTATAAACATCTAATTTTATAATTACCAAAAGGTTCAACTAAACAATGTTTTTCTTTCCCATTCAACCTTTAAAATAAAGCAATCTAGATAGACTTTTACTAGTTTAAGTTAACTAGGAAATAAGTATCTAAAAAAAGAACATAGACAATTTTATTATGTACTACTTTGTTCACATATTATATTTATTCCATAAAATGTTGCCTAATTTCTTTAATCCTGTTGCTCCATATGATTTTTGATCTTGTTTTACTTTGTTTCATATTGCTTTTAGTTTACATCGTTTTAAGCTGCTCCCCCTTAGCACATATGAATAGAATAACAATGGAAATCATTGGTGCCAAAACTACACTAAAAAAAGGAAGACTTCCTTTGTTTTTTTAATCTTTACTCTTGTTATTTTTTCTTTCTCTTTTTTCAGTGCCATTTTTTACTCTAAACTCTGACAATTAGTTAATCAAGTGTTTGTTCAAAATCCAACTCTACAATTCCTTCTATTGTATTCTTTAGAGAGAATTCATGTGAAACTCTCTGATATGTCGATAAGTTTGTGCAATATCTTCCTTTCTCCTCTCATCAACAAATGATCAGTAAAAGGTGACCTCAATTATTCCCTGGGGAAATTGGCTTTTTGATATCATATACACAACTAGTCATTTTTAATTTTGTTCCTTCAAAGTGGAGATTCCCATACTGCTGGTTGACTTATGTAACTACTTCCACAACACTGAGAGAGAGAGAGAGAGAGAGAGAGAGAGAGAGAGAGAGAGAGAGAGAGAGAGAGGGAGGGAGAGAGACAGAGACAGAGGGAGAGAGAGAGAGAGAGAGAGAGAGAGGGAGGGAGAGAGACAGAGACAGAGGGAGAGAGAGAGACAGAGAGAGACAGAGAGAGAGACAGAGAGAGAGACAGAGAGAGAGACAGAGAGAGAGACAGAGAGAGAGAGAGAAGGAGAACAATAATGCCCAAACAAATGCTGTTATATAGAGTTTAATCTGGACATAGGATTTAAGAATATAATTAGTTACCCTCGTGGCATTTACTTTTCTTAAAAGATATATATTTAAAAAGTAAGCCTGGCACTTTGCTTATAGAAAGAATGGGGAAAAAATCTCCTGAGGAGTCTAGAGACTTTATTCACATTCAGTCTTAATGTTCTTTACATCAGTAATTAAGTCTGAGACTATTGTACTGAACAATGATGATAGAAATTAATCGATTCTAAATGAAATATTTTCCTCTTATTCTCAACAGCTGTTCATTTTCACTTAGTGTGCACATCTTTCCCCAAAAAGACAAAAGTAAAATCATTCTTAAGGAAATTAATCTGATATGTCTCATTATTTAAATAAAGTCTAAAACCCAGCATTATTTTTTTCCTGCACTCGCTTCACCGTATGTATGAGGACGACAGCGCCACCGTCTGGTAGATAAGGTCATTACCTTTATTTGATAAGGATCTTGGATTATCAGAATCCAAATGTGAAAATGCAAATAATGTTCTTCTTTTTTTTAAAAAAAAATATAACACTTTCTTAAACTACCATGTATCACATTATTAACATATTTTATTATAATACATTTGTTTCAAGGTAAGTGGGAGCTAACTTATTAGAAAAAAGGAAAGAAATATAAAGTATAGCATCAACAATTTTGAAAATTATTGCATCTCGAATGAGGTAATTAAGTCATTGACAGAGGTTTTAGTAAGCTGTTATTGCTAGTTATTTTTTATACTTTTATTGTTTCTGAATATTATGTAGTTTCAGATACCCATTGGTATCTAAACTGGTGTGTTCATATCGGGATGACAGTGTTTAAATAGAGGTCTTTTTTTTTTTTTTTTTTTTTGATTTTGGGTCACACCCGGCGTGCTCAGGGGTTACTCCTGGCTGTCTGCTCAGAAATAGCTCCTGGCAGGCACGGGGGACCATATGGGACACCGGGATTCGAACCAACCACCTTTGATCCTGGATCAGCTGCTTGCAAGGCAAACGCCGCTGTACTATCTCTCCGGGCCCCAAATAGAGTTCTTATTTGGAGCAAAATCCAGAAATTCCAAGCTCTATTGCACATACTTTGGCTTTTGTGGATGTATTTTTGGTTACTAAGACTTCAGGAAGTACAAAATGGTGGTGGGATAATGCCTGTTACGGTGGTCCTCAAACTATGGCCCACGGGCCACATATTGTATTTGTATCTGTTTTGTTTCTTCATTGCAAAATAAGATATATGCAGTGTGCATAAGAATTCATTAATAAGTTTTGTTTTTACTATAGTCATACCCTCCAATGGTCTGAGGCACAGTGAACTGGCCCCCTGTTTAAAAAGTTTGAGGACCCCTTTTCTTGGTGATGTTAGTCCCAATAATGCTATACCTGGTGTTAGGGCCAGATAGGTGTATCTGCAGATGTAGATGAATGGTGAAGCTGGGTTACTGAAAAAATGGAGACTGTGGGTTATTTGTGCAGCAGGTGTGGGCTTGACAGAGTGATGACTTGGTGTATCCTCTCCTTCAGTGATTGACAGCTTTCTGCTGTGTGGCTGCTGTACCTATAATTTTTGTTTTGTTTTGATTTGCTTTCTTTTGTTTTGTTTTGTTTTGTTTTGTTTGGGAGGCCACACCTGGCGGTGCTCAAGGGTTACTCCTTGCTCTGTACACAGAAATTGCTCCCGGCAGGCTCGGAGGATCATATGGGCTGCAGGGGATCTAACCTGAGTTGGCTGCATGCAAGGCAAATGTCCTACCAGTAGTGCTATTGCTCCAGCCCTTGTACCCAGAATTTTTCATGGTTTGGTTTAACTCTCTTTTGAGAACAGAGAGACTCTTTGGAGCTGGCAAAATGGAGACATGATGACTGCGTTTGTAAGGCATAAATTTAGCTGTCAGAGCTCTCAGAAATTAGAGAAGAAAAGGAAAGGAAGCCTATATTCACACTAAAAAGGCCTTGGAGATGTGCGTGCAAATATAGACATACCTGGAGATTTGGTCAGATTTATATCTCCTCAGAGAGCAAAGATGAGTGATTTAATTGATATTCTTAAAAGTTAAGACCATTTATTAGACTTGTGTAATTTATCCATATATATGGCTAAATACTTTGATGTAAATTTTGCTTAAAGTATCTTTGAGATACCATTTAGTAGAAAGCAATCACTTACTTAGTCAAACTCACCAACCTTCAAAGGTTAAATTATAACTAAGAAAAAATGATTTTAACAATGTAACAAGCAAAGATCTATATGTTTCAAAGCTCAACAAATATTAAAACTTACCTACAAATATAGTAATATAGCTATATTCTATTTTATAGATATAGAATCATCATTTATTTTATTTATTTATTTATTTTTGGTTTTAGGTCACACCTGGTGGTGCTCAGGGGTTCCTTCTTGTTCTGGGCTCAGAAATCGCTCCTGGCAGGTTCCAGGGACCAGATGGGATGCGGGGATTCAAACTGGATTTCTTGCAAGGAAAAAGCCTTACTGCCATGCTATTGTTCCAGCCCCATGGCTTATTTTATGTTAGGTGTGAATTAATATGCAACTAGAGATCACACGGGGGACTCTCATATGTTTGAATGGACACTTTAAGAATAATGTCTATGCGTAGTGTGCATATTTCAGCACACATTAATGTGTATTTTTATATGATCCCTATGGTTTCTTTTCTTTCTTTTTTTTTGTTTGTTTTTGTTTGTTTGTTTTTGGGCCACACCTGGAGGTGCTCAGGGGTTACTCCTGGCTGTCTGCTCAAAAATAGGTCCTGGCAGGCTTGGGGGACCATATGGGACACCGGGATTCGAACCAACCACCTTTGGTCCTGGATCGGCTGCTTGCAAGACAAACACCGCTGTGCTATCTCTCCGGGCCCATGATCCCTATAGTTACTAATGGAACAGTTGTGAGAAATTGTGGTCCAAAGGACCCAAATCTGCTACCTTGTGAGAACTGAGTTAAGAATTCAGACAAAGGGCCTGAGATATAGTACAGCATGTAAGGCACATACCGTGCATATGGCCAGAGTTTGATCTTTGCACTTCCTATGGTCGCAGGAACTCTCCTGCTATTTCTCAGTGCAGAACCAGGAATACTTTCAGAGCACCAACGTTAGAGGTGGACCCCCAAACAACAACCCTCAAAATTCAAACCCAACTCTTTATTTTAAATTTGGAACTATACCATAAAAATATTTTACCACTCATAATATACCTGGAGATTTTCAAATTAAAGACCAAATCATCATGCTTCTTAGGAGTTCCTCACAATAATGTTTACTTTCACATAAAAGTGTTCAACTGGATTGATTCATTTTATCACTGTTCTACATTATACATAACATATATTAAATATGTGACATATTTATATTATGTTCAATTGCTACTAAAAGACAGACTTATTTTTCATACAAATTCTGACAGATATTTGTTGTAGTCTTCACATATTATACTACATCTGAACAGAATAACAATATTTCTTTGGATCTTTAAATATTAAGAGTTTTCATCAAACTTTTCAGCTTACATCCCAATAACATCACACACTTCATTAAGAATCATATTTTGGTTTCTTGAATTCAAGTAAACAGAACATTTAAAAATGTATATAAGCATCAATAATACGTCTTAAATGTGGTTTTAAAGGGTCAATTTTATGGTTATAATATTTTCAGAAAAGGAAAAATATGAGATTTTAAGCTAAAAATTTTAAGTCTCATTTTGTATTATTTTCTTAGTACTGTCTGATTATATAATTCATATTTAACCTCTTAAGTTAATACTTGATAACTGCGAAAGCCATGCCCTGTTATATTATTCTCTCTTAATGTCTCATGAATTAGATCACTCTTAGTATTCAGTATTTACATATATTTATATATAAAATAGCAAGTTGTGAAATGGAAATAATTGTGTTCTTTCCAAAATTTGCCATGAACTTTACATTTTGTGATTTATCAACCTTATTTAAACTATATACATTATTAATCTATCATCCTAATTTTTTTTTTTTGTGGGGTCACACATGGTTATGCTCAGGGATTACTCCTGGCTACGTGCTCAGAAATCGCTCCTGGCTTGGAGGACCATATTGCATGGGGGGGGGGGACTGAACTGCAGTCCACCCTGGATCAGCCATATGCAAGGTAAACGCCCTACAGCTGAACCATTTCTCTAGTCCTTATCATTCTGATTTTGTTAAAACATAATTATATAAGCTAATTAAGAATGATACAGAACAACTTTTTCAACCTCCACATACTGAGTTAACTTGAAATTCTATTTAATTTTAATTTTATGTATATTGAAATTGATTAAATTTATTAACTAATGTCATGAAAATAAAATAATTCTTCAGTTTAATGAATTCAGCTAGTTTTGAAGAGGCCTAACCTTTTAAAATTAAAATAATAATTTTTCATTAGTGTGGAAAGAAGGTATTTATTTTTGAACATTCAAATAAGTGTTTTATCAACATTGGATAACTATTTCATTTATTTTCCTGGAACATTTCCTAGTGGTTCATAACAATGAAAATATATCATTACAGGGAGGGACTTCAGAGCATAAAAACCGGCTAACCTTTGAAAAAGCTGGCTCCCTGTGTGTGACACCAGGCGGGGAAAATCCGCGAAAGTACACCGGCCCAGTGGGGCTCAGCTGTGAAAGACTGTGAGTGTGACCTGTCTATGTCTGTCTACTGTCCTCTTGCGTGAAACTCTTGCGAGTGGGGCAAAAAGAGGCTCCAGAGGAGCACGGCCGCTCCGCTTCGCTATGCGGCCGTGCACTCTTTCTAAGGAAAGAACTCCATTGCAACAAGAAGGAAAAATCACACTAAGAACGGCGCTATATCACAGAAGCAAACATTTCTCTCTGGACTGTCTTCTCTGTTGCATGCTCGGGCCTAAGATTTGACCCAGTGTGAGGCTTCATCCACGGAGGACTCCCCTCCCTTAGAGGCAAGTCAGCCCATCCAGAAAGGGAGGAGCCAGAGGAGTGTGCTGCCTACATCATATAGACAATGAATACCACTACAACACGTAGAAAAACCCACAATACAAGTGTGACAATGGGGAAACAACGCAGGCCAGCATCAGACATAGAGAATGAAGATGACAATTCTGAGGACCAGATAATGACTGAACAACTAATCAACCTCTCAGATAAGGACTTTAGACTAGCAATATGGAAGGTGCTCAACAGACTCCAAGAAACCATGGATCGAGTTGAACAGAACACTAATAAGAACCAAGAAAATATGAAGGCAGAAATGACAAAACTCCAAACTGAAATAACATGTCAACTAACAGGACTGAAAAAGTCAGTAAACGAAGTGAATGACAAAATGGATAAGCTCTGGGACAGGGTATCAGAAGCTGAGAATAGACTTGGTGCTGTGGAAGATGAGATACATAACAATTCGATACAGCAGGAGAGATTGGACAAAAAACTTAAAGCAAATGAGCAGACAATGGAAAAATTAGTCAAAGAATGGGAACAGATGAAAATAGAAGTCTATGATAAGATCAACAGAAACAACTTAAGAATCATTGGAGTCCCAGAGACCCAGGAAGAAAATTTCCAGGAAGAATCAATGGTCAAGAACATCATTAAAGAGAAACTCCCAGAGCTAAAGAATATATGTGATCAAATCCTGCATGCCCGAAGAGTACCAACCAAAAGAGACCCCAGAAAAACCACCCCAAGACACATCCTAGTCACAATGACAAATCCCACAGATAGAGACAGAATTCTGAAAACAGCAAGATCAAAAGGGGAAATCATGTTCAAGCAAGCTTCCCTGAGATTTACAGCAGACCTGTCACCAGAAACGCTCAATGCCAGAAAGCAGTGGTGGGATATTGTGACAAGACTGAATGAAATGAATGCTTCACCCAGAATACTATACCCAGCAAAACTCACTTTCCGGTTTGATGGAAGAATACATGGTTTCACAGACAAAAAACAGCTCAGAAACTTCACAGACACAAAACCAGTCTTAAGAGAAAAACTGAAAGACCTAATCTAAGACAAGACTACCCAAAAGACACACCAAATTTTTGAAATAAAGATGGCGTTAAATCCCAGGACAATTCTTTCTCTCAACATCAATGGACTAAATGCACCAGTTAAGAGACACAGAGTGGCTAAATGGATCAAAAAACTCAATCCAACCTTCTGCTGCCTACAAGAAACGCACCTGAATAGTCAGAACAAACATAGACTCAAAATAAAAGGCTGGAGAAAAGTTATCCAAGCAAACAACACCCATAAAAAAGCTGGAGTGGCCATACTAATATCAGATAATGCAAACTTTATACTCAGGAAGGTTGTAAGGGACAAAGACGGACATTTTATATTAATCAAGGGGTACGTAGAGCAGGAAGAATTCACTCTCCTAAACATATATGCACCAAATGAGGGGCCAGCAAAATATTTAATACAACTGTTGACAAATCTGAAAAATAATATCAACAACAACACAATAATTGTGGGGGACCTTAACACGGCTTTGTCAACACTGGACAGGTCAACCAGACTGAAACCCAACAAGAATATACTAGACCTGAGGAGAGAAATGGAAGAAAGAGGCCTAGTGGATATATATAGGACACTCCATCCCCAGAAACCTGGATACACATTCTTCTCCAATGTACATGGGACATTCTCCAGGATAGACTACATGCTGGCACATAAAACATACCTCCATAAGATCAAGAGGATAGAAATTTTGCAGACTACCTTCGCTGACCACAAGGCTCTGAAATTATTTGTGAACTCCAAAGGGACTCAGAAGAAACACTTTAACACCTGGAAGTTAAACAGCCTCATGCTCAATAACCAGTGGGTCCGAGATGAAATCAAGGAGGAAATAAAAAGGTTCCTGGAAAGAAATGACAATAAAGACACAAACTCTCAGAACTTATGGGACACAGCAAAAGCAGTACTGAGAGGAAAATTTATAGCTTTGCAAGCACACATCAGGAAGGAAGAAGGAGCTTACCTGAGTAGCTTAATGACACAGCTAATAGAACTAGAAAATGCTCAACAAAAGGACCCAAGAATAGGAAGACAGAAGGAAATAACAAAGCTGAGAGCAGAAATCAACGAAGTGGAAACTCAAAAAACAATCCGAAAGATCAACGAAAGCAGAAGTTGGTTCTTTGAAAAAATAAACAAGATTGATAGACCACTGGCAAACCTAACAAAGAAAGAGAGAGAGAGAAACTTGATAACTCGTATCAGGAATGAAAAAGGAGAGATCACTACTGATATGACAGAGATTCAAAGGGTAATCAGAAACTACTTTGAAAAACTCTACGCCACTAAAAATGAGAACCTGGAAGAAATGGATAAATTCTTGGACTCTTATAATCTTCCACGGTTGAAGGAAGAGGATGTAGCATATCTAAACACCCCCATCACCATTGATGAAATTAAAACAGTAATCAAATGTCTGCCGAAAAACAAAAGCCCAGGTCCAGATGGATTCACTAATGAATTCTATCAAACTTTCCAAGAGGAACTACTGCCAATCTTGGCAAGACTCTTTCATGAAATTGAACAAACAGAAACACTTCCAAATAGCTTTTATGAAGCCAACATCACCTTGATACCTAAACCAGACAGAGACGCTACCAAAAAAGAAAATTACAGACCAATATCACTGATGAATGCAGATGCAAAGATCCTCAACAAAATCCTGGCAAATAGGATTCAATGCCTCGTTAAGAAGATCATCCACTACGATCAAGTAGGTTTCATCCCAGGAATGCAAGGCTGGTTTAACATACGTAAATCTATCAACATAATACACAACATCAATAACAAGAAAAATAAAAACCACATGATCATATCAATAGATGCAGAGAAAGCATTTGATAAGGTCCAACACCCATTCTTGATCAAAACTCTCAGCAAGATGGGAATGGAGGGAACCTTTCTCAATATAGTGAAGGCCATCTACCACAAGCCAGTGGCAAATATTATCCTCAATGGAGAAAAACTGAAAGCCTTTCCTCTAAATTCTGGCACAAGACAAGGCTGTCCTCTCTCACCACTCCTATTCAACATAGCACTGGAAGTACTTGCTATAGCGATTAGGCAAGAAAAGGATATCAAGGGAATCCAGATAGGAAAGGAAGAAGTCAAGCTCTCACTGTTTGCAGATGACATGATGCTCTACTTAGAAAACCCTAAAGACTCTATCAAAAAGCTTCTAGAAACAATAGACTCATATAGCAAGGTGGCAGGCTACAAAATTAACACACAAAAATCAATGGCCTTTCTATATACCAATAGTAATAAGGATGAAATGGACATTAAGAAAACAACCCCATTCACAATAGTACCACACAAACTCAAATATCTTGGAATCAACTTGACTAAATATGTGAAGGACCTTTACAAAGAAAACTATAAAACTCTGCTCCAAGAAATAAGAGAGGACACACGGAAATGGAAACACATACCCTGCTCATGGATTGGCAGGATTAACATCATCAAAATGTCAATACTCCCCAAGGCATTATACAGATTTAATGCCATCCCTCTAAAGATACCCATGACATTCTTCAAAGAAGTGGATCAGACACTTTTGAAATTCATTTGGAACAATAAACACCCTCGAATAGCTAAAGCAATCATTGGGAAAAAGAATATGGGAGGAATTACTTTTCCCAACTTTAAACTGTACTACAAAGCAACAGTTATCAAAACAGCATGGTATTGGAATAAGGACAGACCCTCAGATCAGTGGAATAGGCTTGAATACTCAGAAAATGTTCCCCAGAGATACAACCATCTAATTTTTGATAAAGGAGCAGGAAATCCTAAATGGAGCAGGGAAAGCCTCTTCAACAAGTGGTGTTGGCACAATTAGATAGCCACTTGCAAAAAATTAAACTTAGACCCCCAGCTAACATCATGTACAAAGGTAAAATCCAAATGGATTAAAGACCTCGATATCAGCCCCCAAACCATAAGATATATAGAACAGCACATAGGCAAAACACTACAGGACATTACAGGCATCTTCAAGGAGGAAACTGCACTCTCCAAGCAAGTGAAAGCAGAGATTAACAGATGGGAATATATTAAGCTGAGAAGCTTCTGCACCTCAAAGGAAATAGTGCCCAGGATACAAGAGCCACCCACTGAGTGGGAGAAACTATTCACCCAATACCCATCAAATAAGGGGCTAATCTCCAAAATATACAAGGCACTGACAGAACTTTACAAGAAAAAAACATCTAACCCCATCAAAAAATGGGGAGAAGAAATGAACAGACACTTTGACAAAGAAGAAATACGCATGGCCAAAAGACACATGAAAAAATGTTCCACATCACTAATCATCAGGGAGATGCAAATCAAAACAACGATGAGATACCACCTCACACCCCAGAGAATGGCACACATCACAAAGAATGAGAATAAACAGTGTTGGCGGGGATGTGGAGAGAAAGGAACTCTTATCCACTGCTGGTGGGAATGCTGTCTAGTTCAACCTTTATGGAAAGCGATATGGAGATTCCTCCAAAAACTGGAAATCGAGCTCCCATACGATCCAGCTATACCACTCCTAGGAATATACCCTAGGAACACAAAAATACAATACAAAAACCCCTTCCTTACACCTATATTCATTGCAGCTCTATTTACCATAGCAAGACTCTGGAAACAACCAAGATGCCCTTCAACAGACGAATGGCTAAAGAAACTGTGGTACATATACACAATGGAATATTATGCAGCTGTCAGGAGAGATGAAGTCATGAAATTTTCCTATACATGGATGTACATGGAATCTATTATGCTGAGTGAAATAAGTCAGAGAGAGAGAGAAAAACGCAGAATGGTCTCACTCATCTATGGGTTTTAAGAAAAATGAAAGACACCCTTGTAATAATAATTTTCAGACACAAAAGAGAAAAGAGCTGGAAGTTCCAGCTCACCTCAGGAAGCTCACCACAAAGAGTGATGAGTTTAGTTAGAGAAATAACTACATTTTGAACTGTCCTAATATTGAGAATGTATGAGGGAAATGTAGAGCCTGTTTAGGGTACAGGCGGGGGTTGGGTGGGGAGGAGGGAGATTTGGGACTTGGGTGATGGGTATGTTGCACTGGTGATGGGTGGTGTTCCTTTTGTGACTGAAACCCAAACACAATCATGTATGTAATCAAGATGTTTAAATAAAAAAAAATTATGCATTAAAAAAAAAAGAAAAAAAATATATCATTACATTTAAGAAAATAGATATTAATATTGTAAGTTAAGATTAGTTTCATACTTTTTCAGCTGCAATATAAAGACTACAAATACTATTGTTTTCACTTTTACACATATTACCTTAACATACTAAGAAAAAGTCTATGGAAAAAATTAAAAAATTATCCCATGATTACTGGTTCATTGAAGCTGATAAAAGTTTCTGAACATTGAATGATCCCGGCAAACAAGACAATAGGTATACCAAACTCAGAACTGCTCTGCATTTAATGAACAATGGATGAGATGCTATTGTTAAGAATCAAAGCTCCTTGGGTTCAATCACTTACCCCAGGCAGGGGTTTCAAACTCGCAACCCAAGGGCGCAAATGACCCTCCGTACAACATTTTGTGGCCCTGCCCTAGAGGAATTTTGTTTTGTTTTGTTTTGTTTTGTTTTGTTTTAGTTGTTTGGATCACACCCCCCCACTGTTCAAGGCTTACTACTGACTTTGCACTCAAGGATCACCCCGACTTTGCCTCCTGCGGCCCCAGGTAAATTGAGTTTGAGATCCCTGATTGGTGTCCTCCAGGAATGAGAAACTAGGGGTTGAGTGAGCTAGGAATGTTGTCTGATCAGGCTCCCTTAACAACCAGGGTTTGAATCAGAGTATCCCTAGACAATCACATTTGATTGAGAAGAATCAGTGATTAATTAAGACATCTGTACAGTGAAATAATTGTACTGTTACTGCTTGTGATTTCTATATTAACTGCTTGAAGATTTATTCCAGGTCCTAGCCAAGAATCTCTTAGTTGGATGAAGCTTGGACCGCAGCTCACTGAATAAACTCCTTTTGCATCTGGCATTATATGAGGTGGTCTTTGACTCTCAACACCCACATAGGTGTCAACTCAAACCCTAACGCTATATAATCCACTGTGTATAAAGTCAATGAGCTAATTCTGTCCCATTGCAAATTTTAATATATTTCTCTAGTACATAAAAATTCATAATGTTGTTCCCCAGTTAAACAATGAATTTCTTCATTAGTGTATGCTCCCTTTCCTGGAATGTTAACAGACTTGACTTTGTAAATTTCTAGTTTTAGTTCTGATGGTCCAAGTTTCATTGTATTGGGATAATTTGTGTTTAGTTTCATATGAGATATTAGAAAAAAATCATAAAGATAACAGAGAAATGAAAGGAAACTTTAAATCTTCATTATTTTTGTAATAATAGATAGTGCTTTCAAATTTTTTTCAGGAAGTAAAAATAAACCAAATATTACTCCATTTCATAGTTAAATTTGCAAGTAAAAGAATCCATGTGTGTTTTGAAAGCAGAATTTTTGGGCAAAATGTTTTATTATCACTGAGTTTCTTTTAGGGTGGGAAGTAAAGGTATTGAGTAAACGATACCAAGGATAAAATGCAAAAAAATTGAGAAGGAAGGAGAATCTGAAAAAGGAGACAGAGAACAATGATCCTAGAAGTTCTAAAAGTAAAAAAGAAAATGTTTCCTGGAATTTGGAAGAAGCAAATTGTTAAAACATAATCATTTGAGGAATCCATAAGAAATATGTGATTATTTTTATGTTATATATATTCACAACATATGTAGCAAGATAATAAAAGCTCCATTTTATAATGGTACTAAAGGAATTCTTTAAATGGAAAAAAGTTATCTAAGAATAAGTTTGCAATACAATATGACACCGAAAATACAATTCCTGGCATCCTGTATCGTTCCCTGAGCCTGCCAGGAGCAATTTCTGAGTGTAAAGCCAGTAGTAACCCCTGAGCACCACTGGGAGTGGCCCCCCAAAAAAGATATATACTATATGATAAACTATATATAAATAGATATATACTATATAAACTATCTATGTCTATCTATTATAGATAGATATAGATAGATAGTTATATATAGATAGCTATATATAGTTTATATTATATTATATTATTATATTATGTTATATTATATTATTATATATACACCACGATAGAAATGGTTAGTCAATTGAACTAAATAAAACATAACTTTAAAGTTATTTCAGGGGCCGGAGAGATAGCATGGAGGTAAGGTGTTTGCCTTTCATTCAAATGTCATTGGTTCAAATCCTGGTGTCCCATATGGTCCCCCGTGCCTGCCAGGGATTATTTCTGAGCAGATAGCCAGGAGTAATCCCTGAGCACTTCTGGGTGTGGTCCCAAAACAAAAAAAAATAAAGTTCAAAAAAACTACAAGAATATCTAAATGTTGGGAAGAAAGATGATGAAACTATACAACTCACAAAGGAATAATAAGCATATTATTTAGTAACAACATTAATAGAAAAAATGAGATAAAATAGGAATACATTTATGAGAAGATGTTCCACTCCAATATTATTTGAAAAATGTAAATATGAATATATGAACAATGTAAATTAAGATATAAACAATATAAACAAGGTAAAGTATGAAATATGAACAAATTGTAAAGTCAGATAAAAAAAGGAATATTTTAAATACATTAACCATTTAAGCAAAAATTTCTTATGGTAATATCAAATGAGATATTTATAGTCAATGTTGCTTGTGACAGATGTTGAACAGGCACTAACATAATAAAGTTATCATAAAGAAATATTCTATAATAACTATATTCTAGAATATTTATAAAGTTACTTACAAAGAATGAGAAATGAAAATGTTATCTTTAGAGTTGAGGAAATATCTCCAAGCACTGGCTGAATTCCAGGCCTGCAGGAGCCCCAGACTGGATAACTGGTACTACCAGATATAGCCAATGCTCCAAGCACTGCTGACATTATCCCCAAACAAATACCCCAAACCAAAACAAAACGAAAGGAAGAAAAAAGAAAAATGCTCTTTCTAGTCTACACAAAATTATCTGTGACATTGATGCAGAAAAATACATGTTCAAGAAAGTTCATTAATAGTATTTACAAAAGGGAAAATATGGGTGGAAATTGGGGGAAATTCTGATTTATACATACCTTGAAGAAAAACTGAAATAAAAACTATATATTGACATGCATAACAGAACATAGTGTTATAAATTATATGTAAGTAATATAACCATGACATAAATTTACCCTTTCTGTAGGATTGGACTCACTGGCAGTGCTCTGGTAGCTAGTAGAATGATTCCTGAAATACTGCTAGACTGGTAGGCCACTGATTTCAGTGCTCTGTGATGCCCAACTTTGCTCTGGGGTCTCTAGTGCCATTTCAGTGGTTAGTGGTCTAAAGTGCTCTACTGCAGTGCCAGAGTTTATTGTCATAACATATTACTTGGGGCCTTGTACAAGCCAGGCCTAGTACCCAGCCCTTTATCTCTGCCATATGTAAATTTTGAAAATCAGAATTATGTTTATATAAGGCCAGAGGATAGCAAAGTGGGTCAAATATATATATATTGTCCTGAACCTGCCAGTTGTGACCCTTTCCAGATCCAGAAATAAATCCTGAGCACAGCTAGTTGTAGGTTAAAAAAATTATCAGGACTTATTTATAATTTACTATATTTAGTAGAAAAATAAACACAAATCAGCAACTATAAAGGAAAAATTGTGGCTTGGAGTGATAGCACAAAAGATAATGAATATTTCTGGCATCTAGCCAATGTTGATTTGAAATACCAGGAGAAATACCTGGAGAAACCCCTAACCACAAAGATAGGAGTGGTCCAACTCTCCATCCTCCTCCAAAAAGGAAACATTTTTCTAAAATTTTTGATTTGTTTGATTGATTTGTACATTATTTAATATTTTTCCACTGAAAAATATTTTCAAGTGACTAAATTAAAAACTACAGTGGGCAGTTAGTTTGAGTAGAAAGCAAGTATGTGCTGAGCATATCATTCTTAGCAACTTCTGATTATTTTTAGTTCTTTCTAAACTCTTTTACTTTTTCTCCCTTAAGCAGGATAACTAAATTCAAATTTAAATGCTCATTAGTGTGGAGTATACATAAGCAAGGGAAGTGCATAACTAAAATGAGTTTTTGAGAACTGATGTTTAGACAGTTCATGTGCTACAGGAGATTGTCCATCTTGACAATGTTTTACATCTGTCCTGAAAGTGATATTTGCTTATTGCAAATTCAGGCCTAATAATTAGTATCACTTGTCATTCTAGTACTAACTTAAAAAAATCAGTTAACATTTGGAAAATTTACTTCTATATTTATTTAAATACACCCAAAATAGAAAACCATCAATACAATAGAGGTACAGTGACATATTTGGGTATTCTCTCTGTTAACTAAAAATTCTGTTTCTGTGTTTTCAAATATAATTTTAAAATTTACATAATTTCTTGCCCTATAACCCAACAGTTGGATATAACACAAAGAAAGCCAATTTAGAGGTTAGGTTTAATCAAAATGGGATTTAACCCTGCTGCAAAGATCAGGTTAAATGTGAAACTTTTCACCAAATGTGGTGTTCTCATGTGCAAGGAGGCTGCCCTGAACTATCACATGGAGACAAGCCAACCGTTAATTAGACAATCTTGACTTGAATACTGAGAAAACAAGCTTCTAATTTATAAAAGATATGATACACATTGAGGCATAGTTGCTATAGCAGTTTCAATGATTTCATGAAAAATTTAAATCAGTTAGGACCTGTTTTATGACTGAAAAGGAAGCATTCACTTTCTATTTGTTTGTACACAACAAAAACAACAAAAATGTCTGAACAATGATTATACATATGTTTACAAAAGCCAGAGTATTAGTATAGTAGATAAGATACCTGGCTTTGCACCATTGATGGACCCCCAAGCCTTGCCAGGAGCTAATACTGAACACAGAGTCAGGTGTAAGCTATAAGTACAATCATATGTGGTCCCAATACAAAATAGAAATATTTGCATGCACATACATATATATATATATTTAAGTATATAGATATACAGTTCGATGTAAACTTTGATAAGAATTTTTCTTATCTAAAGGTTATGAAATGGCTCTTTTACTTTTTCTTTATGATTATAAATTTTAACCTTTATCTATTTAAACTACAGGTAACAACTTGCTATAAAAGTTAAATGGTTCAATAGACCAAAATGAAAAGTATGATAGTCACACATATCATCAGAATCAACCTTTTGAAACTATATAGTATGTTTTCTTTCTTTTTTTGTTTTGTTTTGTTTTGGTTTTTAGGTCAAACCCGGCAGTGCTCAGGGGTTACTCCTGGCTCTAATCTCAGAAATCGCTCCTGGCAGGCTTGGGGAGCCATATGGGATGCCGGGATTCAAACCACCATCCTTCTGCGTGCAAGGCAAACACCCTAAATCCATGCTATCTCCGGTCCCATGTAGTATGTTTGCAATAAGCAGACATTGCAAACACATGCTTGATATGTGAACAGAAAAATACAATAGGAAAAAAGTCTATTTCTTGCTAGTGATAAAACAATGTCAGTAGAAATTTTAAATATTTTAATATATCTAATAATCTTAATAAATCTAATATTAAATTTTAATATATCTAATAATTCATTATTAATCTAATTACTAAAGCAGGCAGATCATCATCATGAAAAGATTGGCATAAGATGATTAGACCCAACATCACAACATATCCAATTAGCAAATTCATTCTTCTCTGAGAAAACAAGTCCCTGAGAGAATTGAGAATACTACCCTTTATAAATCTGTATTTATCTATGTCTTCTGTGAAATACGGTAAATAAACAAGCTCGTTTGGATCCAGTTCCACTTAAAGGCCAGAGTATTATCCTGACTCACGCATTAAAAATATTGAGAAAAAATTAAGTGGTGGGAAATATGTAGAAGCTTGTTTTTTAATGCAGAATTAATTTAAGAATTTTAGCCCCAAAATGTCAAATCAGTTTTTGCTTAACTTCCAGAGAAACTATTAATTACTAATTGTGCAGAGTGAAAAATATGTTAATGAACAAGTGAAGTTATTTGCCCATAGTAGATTTCAGACTTAATGCAAAGTTCAAGATGTTGCAAAGAGCTGGCAAAAAGTCTGAATAAACTAGTATGTTTTTAAACGATAGCTTTACATTTTATGCTAGTAATAGCGTGCATTTAAAAAGAAAATTAACACATACTCAATAATTAGCTTGGATGAATGTATAATATAAACATATCTCAAAGACTTGGCATGCATAGTAGGCATGTAATGCCTTTGAATAAATTAATTTATACATATATATAAATTAGCCATTTCCAATAGAATTCAGCACAGATTCCAACATTGTTTGTATATAACATAATGCATATGCCACATACATGTGCATATGCCTACAAAATGGGTCACAAGTTCAATAAATTAATAAGTAAATTGATTAAAGTTGCAAATAACTTGTTTTATACGCATTCTCAATGGAATGTTATGAAAAACTTTTAAATAAAAGCAAACTCATTTCCACAACTGCTGACATGCTTTTCAGGATTTTTGTTTGACTACTGCCAATTTGAATCCCTAGGTGGGAATAAATACCGAGCCATCTGCTCAGACACGGCTGTTGAGACAGTTCTAGGCTCACTAAAGCAATCGTTTCTATTACCCTTAGAAGTCATGATATGCTTCACTTTGTAGCTTCCCTCCTGAATAAATTGAGCCTAACTTGTATTGTGAATATAATTAGGTTAAGATCTTGATAGAAATGCCACGTGCTAGAATAACTTAACCATTTCTGTTCCAAGCCTCCCAATGTATGCAATGTTGTAGTGGTACACTAGACTCTATGCCAGTTGGCGGGAATCTTCCCATGACTAGCAAATGACTGCTATGTGAATAATATTGGGGTATTTTAATCTATCTTAAACATTTAATTATGATAGATACATTGCTAGTAAACTGGGAGGGAAATTGTGAATTGTGGAAATATTATCTTTATGTCAAGCCTTGTCATTTATTTAAAATTGGGCTGTTGCACATACAGTTTTATGACTAGTCTTTTCAAGAGTGATTTTGAATAGACGGCTGAGTTAGGCATGTGTTGAGTTATCACAGGGCATGGAAATCACAAGAGGATTTGGCACAGACCAAAGGAAAATGACTTTGCTAACATAATATGGAAGCTTTTGAGCTGAAAAACTACATTTGATGTGTATCAGCAATGATGAGGGTATTTCTGTAAATGTTATGGAGGAGAATACTGATGACATAGGAACAACTCATCTACATCAGTAAAGGTAGAGTTTTTACAAAATGATAATATGCACAAGTGAACACAAGCTTGAATGGGTCAACATTTAATATATAAAATGATGTCCATAAAACAATGCCCACAAGCTAAGTCCCACCATAATTCTATCACCAAAAGGGGTTCTCCTAACCATTCTTAGCTTCCTTGCCCTTCAGGCAACTGCCATAGTTGCTATCTGCAAACTTGCAATTTTGAAAAATGAATATTAGTTAATGAGTATTAGTATTAGAAAGTGAGTCTTCCTACTAGTTATTAGATAATATGGAGTGATACTTCCTAAGTTAGTGAAGGATTTTAATCATCTCTAAAATAGAGATTTGGGTGCCCTATGGTAGGAGCATAAAGGAATACAGAGGAGTTTTCCCTTATTACTTGCTCTTGCTCTGCTTTTAATGCCTTGATATATATAGGTTATAGTAAGGCATGAATCAGTCTTGAGAACGAAAGGACAATGATAAATTACATATGTATGTATATAAACAAAGAGACTGCACATGATAGAGTTTTGTAAAGTGTTGGTTACTGGACCATTCACACCAGTTTATTTGGAAAATGGTTGCAAAGGAAATTATTGATCCAACCCCAATCTTGTAGAATCAGAAATTCTAAAGTGTAATCCCATAATCAAAATTTTAGGAAGTGCTTCAAATGTTGTTATAAGTCCAAAACATTGAGAAATGATTTTGGACAAGGATCAGGGTGGGAAGTGGGGATGTGTCATGCTCAGAAGTGCTCAGGGTCTATTTCTGGTTCTGTGCTCAGGAATGGCATCTGGTGTGCCTGGGAGCCATTTGAGATTGAACTGGAGTTGGCTATCTATAAACTAAGATCATACATCTTGTACTATCTTGCTGTCATCTTAAACTAGATGACTCTTTAGAAACACACTGGGAATAGTTATGGGAATGCCTGCAACTAGACCTAGAAAATAAGAATAACACTTCAGGTGGCAATGTTGGATAGTCTACAACATAATGAGACCATTTTTTGCTCATTCATTTTTATTGTCTGTGTTTCCAAGCACTACCCAAAGGTGTATGGAAGATATGTCCAGTAAGGTATCTGGGGATTACTCCCAAGGAATTGGGAATAATTCAAAATAATTTGAGATTGATCCTGGGGCTCTCACATGCAACGCATGAACTCTAATGTATTGAGCTACTGCTTCAGCACTGATGAGACAATTTTGAAAACTTGCCTAGATTTTTGTGTTTAGTCCTAAAGAGATACATGTGAATGATTGCTATACATATATATGTATATATATTGAGTGATACTGCATTTTGCAAGTTTATTGGCACTTGTTGCATATTGGTAAAAATTGCAAACTCTAAAAGGACTCACAATGTTATAGTTAATAAAAACAGAATAGGTTACAGAGAAGGATTTCAGAGTTTCAATAAAAAGTATAAAAGGAAGTGAATTTTCTAAACATTAAGGTAATAAGCACACAAGCCCCATCTAGTGGTATTTATATCAAGAATTCAGTGGAGGTTTCTAAATGGGACAAGCCAGCCATGGAAGTACAAGATATATGCAACCGAGTTTGTTCTTATTTACCTGAACTAAAATATTTAGTCATCATGATGATGCCGTATTATATTATGCTAAACAGCCATTAAGTTATTTTAGAGACAATAATAAATTTCAAAACTTTGAGAAGAAAAGAAAGCTAGATTTTTAATATATAATTAGAACTGGTATGCATGGACATATTAATATACACATAGACACATGCACTCAATGTAGTAATTAAACTGAATTCATATTACAGACATAAATGTTTTACTAACATTTTTACACAATAATATTATCTAAAGTTCTATAATACTCAATAAAAACAAGACTCAGAGACTTTTCCCCTCAAAATAGTGTGCTAATTCTATTGAATTTTGTGTATGTTTTTATTTTTTATAATTGTTAAATGCTTTTTCTTTACATGCCTTTAATACTTTTGATTAATAGAATTATTTATCACTAAAGTATTTTTATTTTTGTCACCAAATAAATGCATGCATGGGCATATGTAAGACTAAAATTCTGAATAAATTAAAAATTGCTTTTTAATTTAATGATATAAATGTTACTAACTATAACATTCAATAATGAAAATACTAATACACATATACATATGTGCATTTATATATAATTGATATATAATAAGCTGAGTCTTAGTGTGGAAATAAATAAAGGTATGATGATGATATGTTTCTACATTCACAAGTAATTATTGACTTAATATAAAAAATGAATGTCTTAAAAACACCTAAATAAAGGAACTTAATAATTTTATAAATGTAAAAACACGTCATCTCACGCAACTAAAAATGACTCTTTTATTTTGCATTTTAGTGAAAGAAATGACTTTTAGTTGAACAAGAAGGAAGGACTTCATTAAACTGACTCCTGAAAACCATTAGTTCAATTCAAGTCAGGGTATTTCATTTAGGGAAAAGGGTTTGTTTAGTCATTAACCGCCAATCTCCAGTGTGCTATTAGCACTTCGTACAGGAAACCAAGCAAAATGGAAAAAAGCTCCCCTGCTCCCAAATCAGCTAGTTGACTTGAGCCAGATTCTACTCTGCCTTACTTCACTTCATAGAGAGTCTCTTAATTATCATATCTAAATACAAGGAAAGGTAACCACCAACACAAGGAGTAATATGCCTGGCAACAAAGTCAGATCTATATTTCTATCATATACGTCTAGGGGAAATATCAACAAGTTATCCATTTAGTGTTTTAATTACAATCACACTCAATGTACAATTTAGGCTACGTGAATTTATGCTCCCTTTGTATGTGATTATGTGAACAAATTATATCATTAAAATCAATTGATTTTACTCATAATAAATTTATATTCTGAAACATTAATTGCAGCTATAGGTACATATTGTTTTTGCGGTTACATGCCTATTTTAATAATAAGGATAGACAATTTTTAAAAAACATTGCCTTTTTATAGAAGAAATTTTAGATTTAGTTTTCTGTTTGGTGGTTTGATTTAATTAATGGATCATTATCAGTGTCTTTAAGAATGTAATCTTAGCTCTGTGCTCAGGAATCATTTTTGGAAGTGTTCAGGAGACCTTAGAGGATACAGACACTAAAACTCTAGGTTAGGCATGTGCAAGGTAAACACCCTACCTGCTGTACAATCTCTCTAGCTCCTAGAATTATTTTTTCAATAAAATAATAGAGCAGGAATGAATCTTAATTACCTTTAGATTATTTAATAACAGCATTAAATTGCTCAAACTGGAAAAAAATTAGTTGGAGATAACAGGTTGCCCATTTTAGGTTTCAATGGAATTGAAACAAGATTGAATAAACCTCTTCAAATAATAGAGCAGAGAGTCACTCTTAAGTAATGAAAAAAACCAATCTTTTTGTAGAATAAATTATTTTCATGCAATGTCAATGGAAGGAATACTAACAGGAACACTAGCAACAAAATCTATGAGACTGAAAACCATATCAAAATTTCACATACACTAAAAGTTTCCTTCTTTTTGTAGCATGGAATTTTATATCATAGTACTCATGCAAAATTAATTATGTTTCTCATATCTTTCAAAAGTGAACACAAAGGTCCACCAAGGAATCAATTCACAGCTTATAGTTATTTGGTATTTTTAATATTTGGCTTTTTTTTCAGTACTCTGAACCATTGTGTAGTTTCAAAATATTTTTATATTCTTTATTTAGGAACTCCTACCATAAAGATGCCATATTCCCTTGAGAAACATATGTAATGTAAGATGATCCCAAATAGACACTATTATTTTAATGGCAGTTCTATTTTTTAAATACATTTCTAAGTCCATAAATGCACAGTAGTTCTCCCTACTCATACAACTTTCTATGGATGTATCGTTCCATCTTTTATTTATTTAAAAAAAATTCTAAGGCTGGGGTTATAGTCCAGTGGGGAGGGCATTTGCCTTGCATAATGAAAATTTGGGTATGGTTCCCGGCATCCCATAAGGTCCCCAAACACCAGGTGTAATTCCTGAGTGGAGAGGCAGGAGTAAAGTCTGAGCACTGCCAGGTGTGCCCCCCCCCAAACAAAACAAAACAAAAAACCCAACCAAAGAAATATTCTCAAAAAGAAACATTCTCAAATCGTTTCACATATATAATAGAACTGGAATTACAACATTCTAAAGACAATTCAGAGTAGATAGAGTCTGAATTGTGTGCTTTATCTCAAGCAAGAAACCTAAAGAAACGTGGTACAAAAGGAGTTATACAGCCTGCCCTATGTCTCATGAACTCACAGCAAAAAAAAAAAAAAAAAAAAAAAAGATGGGGAGAAACCAAAAAGGAAATAGTTAATCTAACTTTTTGAACTATGCTCTAATTTGTCCCACTATCAGCCGACTAAGCCATGTTCCATAGTGGAAATAACAGTCTCTAATGAGAACTAGGATTGAAGCACAGGAAAAGGGAGTTACTTAGAAATGCTCCCTGATGATAACCTGGCCTATCAGTACTTGCCCTTGCCTGGGTCACTCTTACTTGCCTTTATATACTAAAATATCAAGGAATCACTCCAAAATTGGTTATTCTTCAGTTTACCTCATTAATGTGGCACTGCGTCTGATAGGTCTTAGAATAGGACAAAGTTTTTCTTTTTTTCTTTTCTGCCGGTATTTCCTCTTTCCTACGTGGCCGTGAAAAGCTGAGGTTGAGTTAAAGTGAATGAAATTAAATGGAGCTAAGAAGTCAATTTAAAACAACAGTTGACCTTTTCTGAAATGCTCAGGGCCCTGGTAATCCACATGAATCAGATGACAGCTGAGTGGGATCTCGAAGGTTTTGTGTGAGGAAGCAGGACAGTGTCTAACAAATATAGGTTATCAGCTGTCTGCTTTAGTCTTTAACTTACTCAAGGAAAGAAATATTTCATCTACCCTTTAAGTCTTTTCCTTTAATGTCTGAGGAAAACTTTCAAATCAGAATTTATTTTCCTTTGTTCTCTATTCAAATTTTGTTGTGAGTTTTCAAAACCTTGCCTTTATTCAAGCAAAGGAAAAAGAAAAAAATCTCCTTTGTTTCTTCATACACTGTTATTACTGTATATCTATTCTATTGTCAACTCTTTTTCTGGCAACTTTGATCATTTCAAGGACTCATTTTGAAATATTAGGTCGGAGAGAGAGTATAGGTGTTAAGGCGTTTGCATTGATCATGGAATAACTTAATTCATTCTTCCTCTTCGATCTCTGCACCATTCCAAATCTCCAAATAAGAAAATCTTAGTTAAATTTTAAATGTTTTTCAATTTGGGTTTTTTCTCTAAATATTAAAAGCCATATTGAATACACTAATACATTTTCTTCTCCACAGGTTTTACACAATTAAATGTAATGCAAGCATTGACATTAAAATAACACCTGTTGGGACCAGAGAGATAGCACAGCGGCGTTTGCCTTGCCTTGCAAGCAGCCGATCCAGGACCAAAGGTGGTTGGTTCAAATCCCGGTATCCCATATGGTCCCCCGTGCCTGCCAGGAGCTATTTCTGAGCAGACAGCCAGGAGTAACCCCTGATCACCGCCGGGTGCAACCCAAAAACCAAAAAAAACAAAAAAAAAACAAAAAAAAAACACCTGTTGGTGTGTTTACTGGTTTACAATACCTGTTAATACTTGATAATAAATCTTCATAATTTTTGTCTTTTTAATATAATATTATATATCCCCATCACTTATTGTCACTATTTGCCTCAAATATTACTGTGAGAGAATTGTAATTCACTTCGACCACAATAAAATGTAATATATATAATATTATCTATTATAATATCATCAGTAAAACAGAAACCACATATGTAACTAGTGAAAAGAAACATATCTCATTCATATTACTTTCTCTTACATAAATAAATACCAGTCAAAAAGATCAAACTAAGTGTTGTACAAAAAATATAACTCTTCTGGAATATGTGTGTGCGTGCGTACGTGCGTGTGTGCGTGCGTGCGTGCGTGCGTGTGTGTGCGTGTCTGTGTGTGTGTCTGTGTGTGTGTTTGTGTGTGTGTGTGATTGCTAGGGATATATGGATGTTCCAGATAGACTATGAGTCTAACAGGTAACCAAAAAAGACTACAAAAGTAATGCTTGTATTTTCATCATTTTTGGTAAGTTTTACTTGATTCCTTTTACCCCACGAACAAGATTGTTTCAATTCCCAACTGCTAGACTTCTCCTTCATGATTAACATTGATAAATCTGGCTTGTTCTTGAAATCATTCTGCAGTAGAGGGAAGGTCTGGATAGTCCATTACAAAAGCAAATCTATAAATAAACAGTCCATTGCAATCCCTTTGCAATGAGTTGTTTCACATTTCCTACGGTGTATTATCTCCTTTTATATAGCAAATGTATAAATTTAACTAGTTTGACAACAATAGCTTCCCTGGTGGTCTTTATCTGATAGGTTTTGTAATGAGAAGAAATGTTTCAACAAGGTCAATTATACCAAAGACATTTTCAAAGCAATGATCATTATTTTAAAATATAGTCTTCCCTGAAACACATTTGAGAGATAAAATAGGATTTGGGAGTACAGCTTCCCAATCTCTTGATTTGATACAGTAGATGAATGACATATAAAAATTATTCATAGTCCCTGGAACATCAGGATTAGCCCAGAGTTCATGGTATTTATATAATATCTAGTATACTTCCTCTAAATCCCATCATTTTATTCTAAAATTCCACATATTTGTAATCTTCTCAAAATAACATAGAACAAATATCTTCAGTGTGTGAAGTATATAATTGAACTCTACTTTAAAAAGTTAGCCTCTTTGTGTATACTAAAGTATCTCTAAGCTTTTAAAAATATATTTATTTCAAAATTTCTTTTATCAATTTCACTTTTTACTCCTCTCCACAATATTTTCTCAAAGATTTAAAACTATAGCACATTTCCGTGCATAAAGTGCTGAGAAACACTCTATTTTTATTATTTTAGTTCTATTGCCTGGCTTTGAATCTTGGCACTGCAGCATGCTAATTGGAACTAATTTGACCTTGGGCAAAGAACTCAATATATTGTGCCAGAGAGAGATAACAATATTACCTATCACATCAAAGTTATTGAGTTTCAGTAAAGTAATACATGGAAAAGACACACAACATATTAGGTTCTTGTAATTGAGAATCACTCAGTTTTGTGACTATTGATTTTTATTGTTAGTATTATTAGTGGAATATTTAAACTTAATATGGATTTAATAATAAATATTGTCAGCTAATAAATTCATAAGCTAGAGTTTAGAAGAGTTTTAAATTCACATTAAAACTGATCAAAATGTAGATTCTCATCTGTTCCTTCTCCCTATTAACATACATACATATCTCATAAAAATCACCCAACAGAGGGGTACGTTTGCTACATAGATGTATCTACCCTCTGAGCACATTTTTATAACCCTCAATTTATAGTTATAGTTTCACTTTTGGTATGTATATATTTTTTGGTTTTCACAATTATAATGATATGCATTCTTTATCATAGCATAGAGTATATTTAAAGTCCCCCAATTTCCCTGTATTCTTCCTATTGACTCTTCCCCAAATTCTTTAACACACCAATATATATTTTTTAAATTTTTATTGAGACCAAGTGAACTACAAGTCGTTCACAGTTGTATTTCAGGTACATAGTGACAGTGAATTAGGGCCATTCCCACCACCAGTATTGACCTCCCTCCACCATAGTTCTCAGCAAGCAACCCATTCCTCCATCCCTTGGATTGCTAGTGTAAAAGGTTTCCTTTAAACACTGATATTTTTATTTTCATTATAGTTTGACCTTACCCAGATGTCATATAATTAGAAACTTAAACTATGCATCACTTTTATATTGGTTTAATTTATTCACTAATATGCACTTAAATTTTTTTGTCTGTTTGGTTGGTTTCGGTTTTGGGGCCACACCTGGTGATGCTCAGGGTTACTCCTGGCTTGAGTGACCATATGGGACACCGGGGATTGAACAGAGGTCTGTCCTGGATCAGCTGTGTGCAAGGCAAATGCTCTGCCACTGTGCTATCGCTCTGGCCCCTGCACTTAAATTTTTTAAGTATCTTACCATAGCTTGCTAGCTCCTTTAGGATGGTGCCACTGTATATTACACATGTAGATGTATTATAGTTTCTATATCCAAGTTTTAGCAATTTAAAGTTAATATAAACATCTATGTACTTTTTATATTTAAGCCACATCTGATGATGCTTAGTGCTTACTCCTGGCTCTGTGCTCATGGAACACTTCTGGTGGGACTTAAATTATCATATGAAATGCTGAGGATCAAATCACATTGGCAATGTGGAAGACATGAACTCTCCTACTGTACTATTTCTTCAGCTCCCCAGGTGCAAAATTTTGCAGAAACCTAAGACTCCAGCTACTTTAAGAAATATCGGAGGGGGGGGGCGGTGAGGTGGTGCTAGAGGTAAGGTGTCTGCCTTGTAAGCGCTAGCCAAGGAAAGACCACGGTTCGATCCCCTGGCGTCCCATATGGTCCCCCCAAGCCAGGGGCAATTTCTGAGTGCTTAGCCAGGAGTAACCCCTGAGCATGAAACGGGTGTGGCCCCAAAAACAAATAAAACAAAAAAAGAATTATTAAGAAATGTGACTACTGAAAGTGAAAGGTTAACAGGTAATGGAGTGAATGGCTTCACTCGAAGTTAAAAGATGATAAAAAATGTAATTTAAATAATCAAGATATCATTCTTGGATTACTGCTGCATATATCTTATAGATGTTTCTCAATACCTTCTTATAACGGTACAGAGTTTTTGCTAGAGTGAAAAGTAGATGGTCAAATTAAATTTTGACTTGAAATACTATGTAAATAATACAAATTATTTTATATCAATGTATAGACTTTACTTTATATTCCTGGATAATTCCACACATTTCCCAAAGATATTTTTCCAGTTATCCATTTGTTTTTTCTTTTGCATTTCCTCCTTATAATGATATCTTTGTTAGTCATATCCCTATTAATACATGTCTTTTTGCTATAGAATGATGTTTCAAGTTCTTTCAAAATTTTTTTTATTCTGGTGGGAACTATCTTTCCTATGTATTTTCTCACAGATCTGTCTCAATAATTTGAATTATTCCTCTAGATTGGATTTCCTTTAAATTACTCAAATGTATGCTTTATCTTCCAATTTAACAATTAGCACTTCTTTAACTAATTTTGAATTATGAACAATTACTCAAATAACACATACATATTTCAAAATTTCAAGTCAGGTCTCTATTATATGAAAATATTAAAGTTACTTTTACAATTTACAGATACTTAAACTATTAGAAAAACAATGGTTGTCATTTATCCCATATGAGTGTGACTATGGTCTTTTACATGGTACCCTATTAATTTTGGTTTCCGGATAATATCTTCTTGATTAAAATTAATGTCAATATTTTCAGTTCATCAGACAAACTGTTTTAATGTTAATTAAGCTGTTACAGACATGTGGATTATACTCATATTCATTCATGCAGTTCAGAACACATTTATTAAACGTCTCATGTTTAGAGGCATTGTGTAAGTACTGGGAGGCTGTTGTACTCAAGTTTTATTATGAATAATTATTATTTATTACACTTGTTAAAAGTAAATTTCTAGGTCCCACCCTTGAAATGTTAATTCATTGATGTAGAATTCTATGCTGCTTGTTTTGAAAAAAGCACAGTATTATTCAAATGAAATTACATACTCATTGTTAAAAAATAGTGAGAGGATATAGTTAAAGATAACAAAGTACTGTTTAATGCTTCAAAGATCTTATACTCTGTTATATGAACACAACTGATGCATAAACTTTTCTTTTAAATGGGACATAAAAAAGGTAGTTGTTGGGAGTTGTAATTCTTTTTTTTTTCTTTTTTCTTTTTTTTGGACCACACTCGGCATTGCTCAGGGGTTACTCCTGGCTGTCTGTTCAGAAATAGCTCCTGGCAGGCACGGGGACCATATGGGACACCGGGATTTGAACCACCTTAGGTCCTGGATCGGCTGCTTGCAAGGCAAACACCGCTGTGCTATCTCTCCGGGCCCTGGGAGTTGTAATTCTATTAAAATCTATATCAGATAAATATAGGTAGATAAAATTATATCAAGTAAATATAGGGAAAGCATGGTTAATTGTATTTTTAAAGATTCATTTGAGTATTTTAAATCTAGGAATTTCTTTTTTTTTAAATCTAGAAATTCCTGAGACTAAAAAGATGAGATACCTGAGCTGAAAAAAGAGTTGACATTTATTAGAAAGAACCAATAACACTGAGTATCTTATCCTTGCCCTTTACACTAACTATATACCTAAGCATACATGAATGCATGCATATATTCCTACAATATTTTAGTTGTCTTGCACAACCTTCATTCAAAAAGGATGGGTACTAGCTTTTTATCGATACTGCTTTTTTATTTATGCTTTAATTGGCCTTCATTGATCTTTGCTAGATATTGCACAGTTGATCCTTGGGAAGACACAAACTCAGAAGTCTCTAAAGTTCATTCCTTAAAAAGAAAGTTGAAGAGGTGGTTTTATTACCATCAGAGCTTCATTAACTCAGGTGGGTTAGGTACAAAGCAAATTACAAAACTCAGTGATTTTAGGGCTGATTGTCTTGAGTAGTTCACACCTGAAAGTTCTTTCATTTTTGTTTCTACTTTGGAATGCCTTACTTCTTCTCATATATATATGATCATTTTACTTTGTAATTTGGAAGGATATGGCAAACATGTTATCCTGTACAGTAACTTAAGCACCTCTTGAAAAGTTGAAATGTTATTATGAGGAAGTCTTCTTAGATTCCAGATAATAATTATACACTAATTATAAATATAAATAAACTAACACCAGATAGATTAGGTTCTAGTTTGAAAAACTATATAAAACACGATACATATTTTAGAGGAAAAAATACCTTAAAATTGAATATAGATATTTATTAGAGGAAAAAGGGGGCAAGGAAGATTAGAGATCTCAGTACTTCTGGGTGATGTTCCACCTCCTTAGAATCGAAAGATATACATAAATAGAATATCGAAAAGTAGATAACTTTAAAGGGAAGTTTATTTTAATTGGTATTTGTGATTATTCCAATGTGTGAATTGTATTTTGCAATAATATTCAGACCTTATTGGTAAAGCATTGTTGAGATAAAACTGTTAGCTGAGGCAGTTAGTTGTTAATGGTTCCTTCAAGACCTATGTCATAGCTGCTATTCTAAGTGATAATTGTAACTAGTAGCAGGGGATTATGATTTGGAACTAATCCTAAGAAAAACTACAAGGAGGAAGGAACTATCACCCCTTTTCTCTTAGTTGGCTCACCTTTTACTATCTTCCATTGGTAGTAAATGGAAAACATGCTATCTAATGAGCTAATGTGGGAATCACAATTTTTAGTCCTCATGCCCCTTGAGAAATTAAGAGTTTGGGAAATGGTAAAAATACTTTTTGTCATAAAAAGAGCTTTCATCTAGTTAATAAACTGTGAACACATGCCTTATTTTCCAAAATATTTTAAATGAACAAGTAAAAGAAAAAAGTAAAGATTGAATAATGGAAGACACACAGAAAAGGTCTTTAAACAACAGGGAATAAACTACAACACTAAAGTTACAATATCACTGTGTTCCAATGTATTTTTATTTAAAGAAGAATTTTTACAAGAAAAAATTATAAGATGAATGACCAGAATACTCATAGCAATCTATTATTTTAAGCATGTTCCTTAAGATATATAGAACAATTGTTACTCCTGGGATATTATAAAAAATTAAAGTGTCTGATTAGTAATAAAATGATGTATTCTGCCCTTCAGTATATTCAAACCATAGTGGAGGAGGAGGAAGAGAAGAAGAAGAGTAAGAAGAAGGAGGAAAGAAAAGCATCTTCCATAGACCAGGCTATGGGGGATTGGAAGCTAACTGGGAAAATTGGTAGTGAGAAGAACACTGGTGAAGGGATGGGTAGTAGAGCATTGTATGATTGAAACTCAACTATTAACAACTTTTTAACTCTGTATTTAATGGTGATTTAATTAAAAATATCCTCCTAAAAATGAAAATAAGAGAATAATAATTAGAAATAAAAAAAGTCAATGCTAGTGTTCAAATGCTTCATGTCTCAATGTTGAAAAAGTAGACCAATGGTCTTCTTGGAAGACCATTTTTTTTATCTAAAAATATCAGGGTGGGGGCCAGAAAGATAGGTAGGGTAATTTCCTTGCAAGCAGTTGACCATATTTTCAATCCCCAGAATATCATATGGTACCCAGAGCCTGCCAGGAGTAATTTTTGAGAGCAGAGCTTGGAGTAACCCCTTAGCACCAATAAGCATAGACCAAACCCCTCCCCTGCAAATAAAAAGACAGCAAAGTTGTATAAGTTATTTTATCTTTATACAGAATCAGTTTAAAAATATTACTTTAATGCTACCATTAAACAGATGTGATGAAAATGAAAACAGATATTAATATGACACTATAAAATAGTTAATACAACAGGCAATAAAGGCCTAAGAGAAAAGTGGAAAGAATATTCTGAATATTTAATAGGAAAAGATAGTGAAACTTACAAAATGTGAGGAAACATAGAAACCTAAGAATGCTTACAATGCTCTGACTTAAAAAGAGAGTAGGTGGACATACATAACTAAAATTGGAACATTATTGACTTGTCAGGTAATTTGAAAAGCATGTTTTGAACTTCTTGATTCACAATCTAGATTTAACTGCTGAGTGTCTATCACCAAGACTTTTGACGTTCTGTAAGTATTGGATCTTGAACATAAGAGTTTTCCTTGTGATTTCATATTTATACATTAGAATAAATAAAGACTGCATTATTTTATTTTATATATCTTAGAGAATTAAATTTTTCTCCAACAGTTAAATATTATTTTTATTAAAACCAACTCAAATGCTATCTAAAAGTGGCAGATTTTATATTTATAATGGAAAATGTACAAGATAGGCTAGAACAACATTACATTGAGTATGATGCTTGCCTTGCTAGCAGCTGACCTGGTTTGATCCTCAAAACCACATATGGTCCCTAAGCACTTCCAGGACTTACTTATGTGTGCTGAGCTAGAAATAAGCCTCTATCACAGCCCAGTGTGGATCAAAAAATATCAGAAGAAAAATAAAAGAATAAAAGAGAGCTATAATATCTTGGATGTCACAAGGCTAATAATGTTTGTGAGGATAATGCTTAAAGTAATCAAATAGAAGTCATGTCTCTTGTCAAAATGTGGAACAATATGAGCTACTTCAAGAATCAGAATTACATATTTTAAAATTTAAGTTTATGATGATACTAAAAGTAAAAGTACAAATTTATGAACTTTTGGAAAAAACAAGAATATTATTTAGAATCCTTTTATTTTTTTTTTGGCTTTTGGGTCACACCGGCAGTGCTCTGGAGTTATTCCTGGCTCTATGCTCAGAAATCGCTCCTGACAAGCTTGGGGGGAACAATGGGATGCTGGGATTTGAACCACCATCCTTCTGCATGCAAGACAAATGCCCTAACTCCATGCTATCTCTCTGGCCCCCTATTTAGAATTTTGAGAGCAACTATTAAAAACATATTTGTGTGAGAGAAAAAAAAACAGAAATGCCAGAAATACCAAAAATTTATAGATCAGAAGTTATAAAATGGGTATATTATACAGGAAAATGTATATTCAATAAATTATGTTAATAAAAATTAATGTAAACTAAATATTGTTTCATTTTCATAATTTGGAGAGATACACAAAAATGGTAAGCAATATGGATACCCAGCAATAGGATGAAGATTTTGAGCTGGGTAATGATGGCAAACCCTGTGATAGAGGTTGAGAGAAATGGCACTAGAGTGGCAGCTGCAATATGGAAACCCTCCCTTTGACAATATTTTAAAATCACAAATACTGATGGATAGCATTTTTGTTTCATGCTGCTCTCAGTAAATCTCAGCGACTATTTCAGGCTCTAAAACTTATGAATTACTTTTGGAAGATTTGGAGGGCCGTATTGAATATTGGGGATCAAACTCAGGGTGGCTATGTGCATATGGGGACCTACCCATTTTACTATCTCTTGGGTTCCTTAATGTATTTTTTTTGTTTTTACAAAGATAAGGGTAGCAACATGAACAATTATTTATTAGTACTAATCTATAAATTACACAATCACTGGTGAACCAATTTAATATTTTCAGCCTAACAAAACTTTATCTACATTCCTTTTGCTTTGTGGCACATCTGGCTACCTAATGCCAAAATGCCTAAACATATGCATCTGGAGGTATATTTAGCAAGGTATAAAAGAGCTTTTTTTTTCACATTATTAGCAAACTAAAATCAATTTCAATATTTATCCATTGCTGAGATACATAAAATATTTGTGCATACTAATAAAGTCGGATACTTTGATTTGATACTTTGATTGTTTATAGGTTAAGGTATTGGTGACAATACTCTAAAAGGGCCAAATGAATGATTTTTCATTAATTTGTGATCATGGCATTCTCAAACAATGATAGATAGATATTTGACTATTTGAGCTTAGTGAAGAAAGATAAATACATCAATAAATTACATTTTATAATTTTCCTCAACCTGTTTGTTTTGATGTAATTTACTTGTACTCTCTTCCTGTATTATTTGTGACTTTACCCATTTTTAAGACAACCTTTTCTCTTATTGCTAGATATATGTGCATTTACTAAGCCTTTAAACAGGTATTATACAATACATTTTTATACTTTAATGGATGTGGGGTGAGGTGGGCACTACTGTAATGTTAGCAATGAATTTAGCAATTTAGTTATTTGTTCAATTAATGAAGCAATGTAAATTTTATTAAATGAAATTTACTTAGGAAGACATGAAGAAGGAGCAAAAAGGAAAATAAAAGCATATTTAAGAGAAAACAGAATTTGAAGAACAAGCAAGACTTAGAGACAAGCAGGGGGGAATATGGCCTTGAGAGAGCAAGTATGGATTCAGTAATTTAATTTTTATAAAATTTCTTTGCTTCTTCTAAGCTGCTTTTCCTCCTTGTTGTCAACTGCTGAAATTAAACCAGAAGTTCACAGTTTGGAGGGCACTTTTTATGTGAACACTGATGTTAAATGCTTATCTTTTTAGAGTATACTTTCACAATCTTCACTCAAAGATATTTTCTGGTTCCCCCATTTAGATGATTTGACTTAATTCTCTGTGGGCATTTAATAAGATCTTAGGGGCTGTGCAAGTTATCACTAGGATTTCCCAGAGAAGTAGATGAATACAAAACATTTCTGAAATGATCACTGAGGAAATGTTTCAAAATAGAAGTTGTCTTTGAGTTAAGAATAAACTGGAGGCTTCAGACCCTGAGAAAAGATGATGTAAGAAAATAACTCAGAATAAAATCAATCATAAATAGACATCCCAAATCACATTGAATAAGCCCACACCACAGGCATATTTGTTAGTTTCTGATATCTTGGTTCATAGGATACTTTCTTGTAACACTGACACGTGATCATAGATGATTTTATATATTCATGCTGCTCTGTAAAGAATTGCTTTACATTCCTTCCTCAATAGAGTTGTAACAAATAAGAAAATATGTTTGCTCCTTATTTTCCTCCATTAATTATTATTGGCCACAGGGACACTGACAGCAGGCCAGAAGAGTTGGATAGATAATACAGCGAGGAAAATGCTTACCTGTATGTAGCCAATCACAATAGATGCCCATAGAGAGCATATAGAGTAAGCACTGGACATAACAGGGTGTGACTCCCAAACAAACAAAACAAAGTATTTTGCACTTTATGCCTCCAAGATTGTATCAATCTCTCAGATGGCATGCATAAAAGTGTTGTTTGAGAAGTTCTGGGTCAATATTGCATCCTCTGTCCTTTTTATTTATTTATTTTTGTGTGTTTGTTTTTAGGCCACACCCTGTGGCACTTATTGATTACTCCTGGTTTTTGGCTCAAAAATCGCTCTTGGCAGGCTGGGGTCCATAAGGGATGCCGGGAACCGAACCTAGGTCCATCCCAGGTAGGCCACTTGCAAGGTATGGGCTGCTTGCAAGGTATGGGCCACTTGCAAGGTATAAGTTGCTTGCAAGGCGAATGCCCTGCAGCTGTGCTATCATTCTGGCATTGACCTTCATCTTAATTGTTAATCCCTAGCACTTCATTGCTCAAGAACTACATAAAAAAAACTATTTCTACACAATTAAAGCAAGCACATCACTAAAGATCTGAAAACCTGGGGCCCGGAGAGATAGCACAGCAGCGTTTGCCTTGCAAGCAGCCGATCCAGGACCGAAGGTGGTTGGTTCGAATCCCGGTGTCCCATATGGTCCCCCGTGCCTGCCAGGAGCTATTTCTGAGCAGACAGCCAGGAGTAACCCCTGAGCACCGCTGGGTGTGGCCCAAAAACCAAAAAAAAAAAAAAAAGAAAACCTAACATATTTTATCAATTATTTTTTAAGGAAATATAAAAACAGTTTCAATAACAATACTGTTTATTTGCAACAATACTTAAAATAAACTTTAATACAAATCTACTTGTTTCTTGTTTTATTAATATCTACATAATTTGAAAAAAGCCTTGAGAAAATATGTTTGATAATATATCACAATTACACTGAGTTTTTTCTCATAAAATTTATAAAAGACCATGTCTTCCTTATTTTATGTCTGCTGGTGTGATTTAGATTCTGTTATGAAATTTTCAGAATAGCTAGTTGACCTGAATGTGTGTTATAATTCTATGTTTTAATTAATAAGTCTGTCCTCATTTCCTCAGGGACTTAATTTTGCCTCTGCATCTATGCAGTAAAAATAATTTTGTAGGCATTTAAGGACAACCATTTTACTTTAATTGTATTGTTTAAATCATGATTTTGATGCATAAACATATCACAATTCTTAGTTTATACCCTGTTTTACCCATAACAAAGATCATCCCTGGCTTTTTTGTATCTATTTGTTTACAACTTGGTTTTATCCAAAACAAAGGTATTCCCAAATTTCTTTTTCTTTACACCAAGCCCTTTGACTTGTAAAAATCCACCTGGATAGGTTCTTCAATTTTTTTTTTTTTTGTCACACCCAGTGACACTCAGGGATTACTTTTGCCTATGCGCTCAGAATTGACTCCTGGCTTGGGCCAGGGGATCAATCCAAGGTCCTTCCTACCTAGGTCAGCCACATGCAAGATAAATGCCCTGCCACTGCACCACCATTCTGGCCCCTGGATAGGTACCTTTATCTCTCACTAGAATCTCCCCTCACTGTTGAATTTAAACTGGTAAATACAGGCAGTTGTCAGTTTGGGTGGGCCCAGAGAGAGCTTGAGGCAAGAAGCCGCCAAATTCTATTATTTTCTCCTGACTGGCTTGGTTTATTAATTTTCTGCTTCAGACTAGCTCACCTTTGGTTGTAAATACAGCATGGGGATTTATTTTACACAAAATAAAAGACTGTTTTTGGTGATCCAGTAGGTATTCAGTTTCCATTTCCCAATTTTGCTTACAAAATGGCAAGCATTCAGAATAATTTTCAATTATTTTTATGCCACGGCAAAAATTTATAGGAATAGCACTATAATGGTTTCATATTATAGTATTTTTAGACATACATTGTATTCATATTTAACATAATTTTTATACATAGGATTAAAAATTGTAGCAGATGACAAATTTCAGGGAAGAATCTCTTTGCATATTGTTCTATGGTTTTATCATGTTCTACTTTATATAATTTTTTAACATTATGCACTTGTAAAACATGAATTGTCTACATTATTAAGATTGCTTTCACTGTCATAATAGTTGAATCCAATTAACTTTATATAGATGGCTTATTTGTTATAGCCAAATAAAGTAAATACATGATAAGCTATTTAATTATTTTCAGTATATATCCAGTATGTTTGATATTTGTTAATGGATTATTTCAAAACACATAAAGCACATCTTAATATAATAGAAGTTTATAAAATTAGAAGGAATACAATGTGTTTTAATATAATCTTTGGGAGTTGCTAACATAAACAATCTTGCATGTTTTATTATATATTCAATAGGATTCACATTAGAAAGAAAAATGCAATAATATAATAAAAATAATTTTCAAACTATAAATAAATGCACAGTTTTAAGTCCTGAAAATACAAAAGTAGAGGTTCCAATGTCTAAATAAATGACATTTAGGAGCTGGAGTGATAGCACAGCAGAAGGGCTCTTGCCTTGCATGCAGCCAACCCGGGACAGACCCAGGTTTAATCCAGGCATCCCAGGTTTTCCTGAGCCTGCCAGGAGCGATTTCTTAGCACAGAGCCAGGAGTAACTCCTGAGCACCACCTGGTGTAGCCCCAAAACCTAAACCAAACAAATAAAAAATGACATTTATTACCACCAAAATTTTTATAACTTGCATACCTAGCTGAGATTCTGCAGTAATGTGATTTGAACCTGAAAGAAATTTTAGGAATCTAAGCATTTTGAATTGTCCTACAATACTCATTACTAACACCCTTAATTCTTCCATTGCTAACTAAGTGCCATTTTAAATAAACTATGCATAGGTCTGCAGTTACAGAACAGCAGGAGGTTGTATTCGGCAGTTCTGAATTTGATCCCTGGCACCCATATGGTTCCCAATTCTACCAAGGTTGACCCCTGATTACAGAGCCAGGAGTAAGGCCTTATTACCTCTGGCTATGTCCAACAGAATAATTTTATCATGAATATAGAATGTATTCCAAGCCCACTGTTAATATTATGATAAATGTCATTAGTTGATAGATAGTACTATAGTGAGATATCCATTATGGAATTTAACAATATATTATTTTAAGCTATAGATATGAGCTAAGGGTGCTTTCTCAGTCTAATAATAGCATTCAAAGTTATCATTCTTATCTTTTTCAATTAATCTTGTTTAATTTTGATTATTTATTTTTAAAACCTACTTCCTATGATAATGTTTCAGAAATGAGATAGGTGGGATAGACTATAATAGAAATTTTATTTATAATAAATGAATAATTGCATGAAACACCAAAGAGTTAAGACTAGAGATAATAAAAGGCTTCAGCACTGCTTATAAATGTCTCACATATTTAGAGTTTGGGATCATAAGAAGAACTTATGGAAAAGAAGAAAACAGAAAGAGGGTAAGAAAAACAATGGCTAACAAGCATAGAAAAAGAAATTAGTTGGATGGATAAAAAAATCATCAAGAAGGATGAGGGACAAGTCTTCCTTTAAGATCCATATTAGGGTTGTAAATGAGAGTTGGTTGCTTATAGCCAATCAAGGTTTGATCCTTGGTATCCCATATGTCCCTAAATCTTCCTAGATTGATTCCAGAGTGCAGATCCAGGAATAACAGATGCACACTACTGGATGTGGAACCCTCACAAATATCCAAATCATCGCAGTTCTATAGAGACATTGTGACATGTATAGCAATGTGGTGAAATTGATTTTACCTAAGATTATTACTCTTGTACATATTAAAAATCAATTCTATCATGGTTTGTCTACTGTGTCCTAAAACCTAAATGGTTGACAGCATCTAATATGAATTGCAAGAAATACAATGGAAAATGTTCAAATCAGCAAATGCAGGTTTTTCTCATACATACATATATATATAATATATGTAGTATTCTGGTAAGATTTTCAATTCTATGACCATGACAATTTGAAAGTACTGATATAGTTTAACAACTAAAAAAGTTTTAATGGTAATAAGAGTGTGTTTAATCTGCATGACTAAAATGTAGACCATCTAAACCCTACTCCCTACCCTGGTTGTTTAGAACCTGCATTAAAACACCGTTTGAAAAGATATAGGAATCAAGATGAGGATGAATAAATGTCCTACACTGTTACCATGTTACTAGTAAAAAGGCCACACATACATAAATGAAAATAATTCAATACAATAAAATATAAATTATGTTTTCATACTATTGGAACTTAAAGTATTTAAAATAGCAATGCATTTTGAACATGTATCTAGTATAGATAGCTGATTTTCATCATATATATGTAATAATTAATAGTATTTTAGATATAAATAATATAATTTAAAAATAATAAAATAAATAAAAATAAAATAAAATAAAAATAATAAAATAAAAATAATAAAACCTTCTTTCATTATCTGATATAAATATAAGTTCAATCTACAGGTAAAATACACAATTATTCTGAGAAATGTTGCTTATTAAAGCATACAGAACAGTCTGGTTAAACACAAACAGCAATAAATACTGAGCATTAATTCAATAATAATCATTAATATATTATTTATCTGCTATGGATTTTGCACAATGTATTAAAAAAATTAAATATACAAAATGCAATTTCAATATATATGTACTATTTATAAAATTTAGAAATATTTAAAACACAATACAGACACTTTGAAATGACAAATATACTTTATTCTGCTTAGGCTGTATTTTCTTTCTTTCTTTCTTTCTTTCTTTTTTTATTTTTTGTTTTTGGGCCACAATGCTCAGGGGTTACTCCTGACTATGTGCTCAGAAATAGCTCCTGTCTTGGAGGACCATAAGGGACTTTGAGAGATTGAACCATGGTCCATCCTAGGTCAAACGTGTGCAAGGCAAACCCTACCGCTGCACCACAGCTCTAGCTCTTAGGCTGTATTTTCTAAATAACAAGAAACAATAGTTTTATTCTATGTAAGTTCTTAGCTCATAGTCTCTCATGAAAATTTTCTAGAGTATATTATTTTAAGGCAATAAAAAGTCTCAATTTGCTTAACAATTTTTTAACCTAGACAGACACAGAAAAATTCTTCCTAATGCAATTTTAATATATTTCTTACATAGCCATTCTTAGTATTTGCAAATATCCAAAACACACTTTAATCAGACACTTTTGAAATGACAAACATCCTATTTTCTACTTATGTTTCTACTTATGTTCTTAGAACACATATATCATGTAAATTTTCTAGACTACAATACTTTCTTCTTAAGACAATAAAAAGTCTCAATTTTCTTAATGAATTTGTCAACCTAGAGAATTACCTAGATATTTCTAAAAGTGCTTCCTAAATATAGAAATGAACTACTCTCTATGACTAGCTCTGTCTCTCTTCAGTTTAGCCTGCTATCTATAATGGTTTCCTAACCACTTATAAAATATTGAACAGCTACAGCTATAAACTCTTCAAAACATAATAGGCATCCCACTTATAGTAGATGTGGATTTGTTAAATGTTTTCCTGAAGTTTTTGAAAACCGTCTCGTAACCCTCCCCAATTCTCCTAGAGAGTTGCATGTACCAAACCTGTCCATTTCAGCAGTAATTGAAAACAAGGTTTTGAAGTAAAAAATTCATTCGTGCCACCTTGACAAGCATGGTTTTGTGAGAAAACTATTATTAGTTGGATATCCCCCACTTTCTTTGCTCCTTTTGTAAAACAAGCCAAAAAGAGTTATCTATGAATACATAAAGAGCTTTTGTGCTTATAACTTGATATGGGGAAAACACTAATTCTATAAGTAAAACTTAATGAGTTTCTAAGATATTTTTAAATTAATTTGTATGCCTTAAGACTATGTTGTAATTCAAAGGGCAATGGATTGATAGTACACATAAATTCCTTTGAGATAACACAATGAAAGATTATGGAATATTATTCTCATCTATCTCTGATAATTACTAAATACACTGAGGAATATTTTGACAATTAGAATGCATTTTTCAAAGAAAAACTCTATTTTCTATACTTTTTGCATTCAGGTAAGCAACCAAGCACAGAAAACTGGAGAAACCACCCCAATAAAAGCTGCTATTAATACCAATAACAAGAATCCATGTCCTTTTATGTTCTTACAAGAGTAGAAGTTATTTGATTTTCACTAAAAAGTTCTATTAGTATATCAAGGAATTTTGCTATCATTTGCTATATTGCTTCTCTGTGTACAAGATACATTGTTTGGTGTTTAAATGATTGCTATGTTTAACCAGTAAACATACTGCTTTGCTTCCATTGTTTTTTATTTTGCTCTCTTTGGGCTTCTAATCCTTTCACCAATATATTTGGCCTGTCAAACAGGATCCTAGAAGGAACTGTATATTGATGCCTCAAGCATTTGGCGTGTTCTAAATCCACTACAAGAGAAGAAAAAGTAAATGAACTCTCCCCACCAAAGTCAGGAAAGGACACCGTGAGCAGGTCCAAAGCAGCCCTGTGTGATTTAAAAGGAGTCTATCAAACCAGTCTCCACATTGGGCAAGGTCAGAATATTATTCTCAAAAGTCATCGCCTTTGGTATGACCTGAAATAAATGAATAGTTGAAAAATCCAGCTGCTCTGGGAGCATTAACTTTCACACTTTTCTCTCAGTTGATCACTTTTGTTGTCTTTCCTATGTGAAAAATAATACTTCATATATCTGACAAGGAAGGCTGGACAGCCCATATTCTAGTTTGTGCAAGAAGACAAGAAATAGAAATTCATTTGTTGACTTTATTGTTATCATTTTGTTGTCTTACCTTTGTGATTGTTATAATCCAGTCAAACCAGGCATGATTTTCAAATCCATACACTCAAGAAGTAAAGAATCAGAAAATTTTCAGAAGTGCAAATTCATAAGCTTAATCCAAGCAGTTGTTCAACACAAATCACCATATGTTTAGGTAATAACGTTACAATTAGACTAAGGTAATAATAATATGAAACCAACTTAACAAAAAATGCTACACATTAATTCCTGAGGTTTCCCCAACTTGGCTTCATGTTTTAAAATTGTTCACTAACATTTATTTAATATACCACCATACTAGGTTTTCATGCCCAAAAGTATTCAACACAGTTCTAATTTGCGAAACTGATGATCACATGATAGTTTCTCACATGATAGTTTCTGAAGTGTCATTAAATTTGAAATCACTCTTTCGAAGAAATACCTGAAGATTACATGTCTGAATAACTGAAAATAGATTTCACTGTCACTGTCATTTTCACTGCCATTGCTTCTTTAGATTCACAATAGTAATTTGTCTCGCTCATGCTTCAAAATAAGTGACTTTAAAGAAGTGTGAGTCAAAAACTTACAGTCTGTGATTTTTAGAGTCCTCTTGACTTCTCCACTTCCGGAGCCCCCACAGCCATCTTCGTCATCGCAGTCCCCGCTGACCTGCTCCACTGCACCACCACCACTGCCCATCTGGACTTCCCACTTGACAGGTTTTGGCGACCTTCCCTGCAACAGCTAAATGTATATGCCAAAAACCTTCGTTAGGAGGAAAATCAACTCATCTTAAAATAACCCAGAAATTGTAAGTGCTTTCTATTTTTTCACTGGACTACCTAGGTTGAGACTACCAAATCAAGTGTGCAATATAATATATATACATATATATTATAGAAAGAATAACAATAGGGTGAGTTCTTTTTGGCATACAAAGCTACACTATGTATGCTACTTCTGTGATGTTAGATAGGTTTTGGAAAGCAAACACGATGATAACTACTTACTCATGATATTCTACCAGAATATCTATTGTTTATTTGAATAAGTAAATTCCAATCATGATAAATGAAGCACTCCTGCAGAACAACTGCCAATGTAGTATATTGGCTACTAATGTGCTGTTTTGTGAATGCACAGTCTAAAATTTCTCAAGAATAGAGTACTATGCTTTCAGGATCAGTCAAAAGAATGTAGAATTTTGAACATAAATATTTATAGCTTTACTTAAACTTTTTTGGATTCAGCATAGCCCAATATGGCATATGGCAGCAGGCTAAACTTTGGAACAAAATGTATGTCTTACATTCATTTTCTGCAAAATACTTAAGAAATTTTACCCATTGTCCTGATTTGAGACTCTTTAGTATTCATTTACTTTTATGAGCAGAAGAGATGGAATAGTCATTTTCCCCTCAGCATGGGAGTACTTGTAATATTTTTCAATAATGCTAGAAATGCCAGAACTACTTTCTGAGAAGGTGATGTTATGAATAATAGAGTATTTTACTTAAAGTTGAGACTGAGTAAAATGATCCAATATGTGACATTCACCCCTCCATGGCAGTTTTGGAGAACAAAGGAGCAGACCATACACCGGGGGTTACTGCACTATTATGAGTAAAATGGACTTTGACTGAACACTTAAAGAATATTTAGCTTTTTAGGGTGCTTTATAAAAGTATGAGGGTTGAGACTTTCAATAGATTTTCCAAATTATAATATTGAAAGGCAGATAATTAGGTGTCAAAATTATATATTATGGAAAAATCCAGGTTGAATTATATTCATTCATCTCAGACAAGTATGTTTGTATTCAGAGTGCTATTACACTAATTAAGAAATTAGACTCATTATAATATTATTAACATTATATTGGCAAAGGTAAAATGTTAATCAACTTGATGATAATTTTAAATTTTCTATTAGAACTCAAAATGCTTATCATTTTTCTCCAAAATGTGTTAATAAGTGTTAAACTTTAAAAGATGTCTTTCATAATTTAGGTGAATTTGGAAAAAAATTAAGTTAAGTGAAGGTTCTTTAATGTTTAATGTATGCTATTTCCATCAAGAGATATATATGTAATAAAATATATAAATAATAAAAATCTGTAAAATAAAAATATAGATAACATTTATTTTTAAGTTTTATGAAATCATACCATTTATCTTATTGCAATATAGACATATGTTTGGATATGGAGATCTAACATAATTCGATTTGATTAGTTGTTCTACATTAACAGTGAGACTTTGGACAAGTTAATAACACCTCAATTCTTACATAAATAAATACAATCATATAGTTGGATTTTTGTTCTTATTATAAGAAATATATATGTAAATAACTATCTATAGTCTTGGAATAGCAAAATTTTATAAATTTTGATTATTCATTTTATCATCTCTTTTATACAAACATACTTAAATAGTCAAAGCATATAAATTAAATTCTTTAATAATTATTAAATTTTATGACCTCAATTAAAATATCCAAAGACTTATCTGAAGAGTAAATGAAGAGCTAAATGTTTGGTGATGGGCTATTTCCTTTTCCTCCGCATGCTTTCCCAACAATTTTCTATTTCATCATAGAAGCTAGACTGTCCTAAGCATTACTATAATATTTTTTAAGAATTATTATTTTAGGGCCGGGCGGTGGCGCTAAAGGTAAGGTGCGCCTGCCTTGCTTGCGCTAGCCTTGGACGGACCGCGGTTCGATCCCCCGGTGTCCCATATGGTCCCCCAAGCCAGGAGCAACTTCTGAGCACATAGCCAGGAGTAACCCCTGAGCGTTACCGGGTGTGGCCCAAAAACCAAAAAAAAAAAAAAAAAGAATTATTATTTTAAATTATAGTGTGATTCTATTGGGTGTCAGCCAGTAACAAGATAAAAATTTATGATTACCATCACTGCACATCACAAAGGCTGGCCCAATGAAATTAAACTAAAAAATAAGCATATGGAAAGATAGTACATAAACAAAACTTACTATAGTTAGTTTCTGTTAAAGTGATAGGATACATTATGATATTATAATTCATTTCTCTAGAGAAACTAGCAAAAGTACCTACAACAGAGATTGGGGAGCAAAATTATGGCTTCCTATGTCCCTCTTCTCTATCACTTTTTTTTTTTACTTGTTTTGTTTTTTGGATCACACCCGGAGTCTCACAGGGGTTACTCCAGGTTCTGCACTCAGAAATCACTCCTGGCAGACAAGGGGGACCACATGAGATGCCGGGATTAAAACCACCTTCAGTCCTGGATCAACTACATGCAATGCAAGAGCCCTACCGCTGTGCCATCTCTCCGGCCCCAATATTATGATGATTCTTTTTTGGGGGGAGAAGTATACCCGATGACACTCAGGGGTTACTCCTGGCTATGCGATCAGAAATCTCTCCTGGCTTGGGGAACCATATGAAACACCGGGAATCGAACCAAGGTCTCTTCTAGGTCGGCCGCTTACAAACAACTGTGCCACCACTCCGGCACCATCATGAGTCTTAAGATGATTGTTCTTCAAGTCAGTTAATTTTGAGTTTATCAAATGGGAATTTATCTGGCTGCCCTAATGTCACCCCAGCCATTCTTTCTTCATATGCATATCTATATGTAGGTATATAGATATATATTCATATTCATATATCTATATATAGACAGTCTATATAGACAGCTGTGTTTTATATATACATATATATACAGGTATACATATACATCTATATAGACATATATATCAGTATATATACATATATATCAGAAAAATGTTTCCCTGGCTATTAGCAGAAGTAAAATGTGAAGGTTGGTGGATAATGCGGAGAAGAGGCCTGTAGAGATTTTGCTTGCCTGCAAAGTGTCATTTTAGTTGTATGAAATGGTCCCAAGATGTTCTGCCAAAATGAACAACAAACTGAGTGACATGCAGCCTCTGGAAGCTCAGTGATCTCCCTGAGGCCCTCAGTCATACAAATAAATGATTTCTGGAAGAAGTCTAGAGAAACTGGAAAAGGAGGCTCAAAGTTGCATCATATTTGGAAGCAAGTTAATTGCATCTGTTAAGTCCCCAAACAGAGAACCCTTACTTAGGCTGTGAGTCCCTGCTGACTTTTAACCTATAGAACTCTGATAAATGGATATTGTTTAAAATTGCTTAGTGTGCTCATCTGTAATATAAAAAGAGAAGACTAACATTTGTAACTCCCAAGTGGTCATTTCTTGGCAATCTTTCTTTTCATTTGGTCTCTTTTGAATCACTAACACTCCTCAGAACTAGTAGTCATTTTCCAAGAGACAAAACCCAAACAAGAAAACTATCTGGTTTTGGTAACAAGCTACCTGCTTTTATCTTTTCTCTACTTCTTGATTTCTTTGGCAAACCTTTTTACTGACTTCCAAGTTGCTAATTAAAAGGCATTCTCGCAGATTTTATGATCAACTTATCCAAATATATTCAGTCACAGCTGATCCATGCCTCAAGCTTCTTTTTCTTCTTTCTTTCTTTCTTTCTTTCTTTCTTTCTTTCTTTCTTTCTTTCTTTCTTTCTTTCTTTCTTTCTTTCTTTCTTTCTTTCTTTCTTTCTTTCTTTCTTTCTTTCTTTCTCTTTCTTTCTTTTCTTTCTTTCTTTCTTTCTTTCTTTCTTTCTTTCTTTCTTTCTTTCTTTCTTTCTTTCTTTCTTTCTTTCTTTCTTTCTTTCTTTCTTTCTTTCTTTCTTTCTTTCTTTCTTTCTTTCTTTCTTTCTTTCTTTCTTTCTTCTTTCTTTCTTTCTTTCTTTCTTTCTTTCTTTCTTTCTTTCTTTCTTTCTTTCTTTCTTTCTTTCTTCATTTCTCTCTTCCTGCTTTCTTTTTCTTTCTTTCTCTTCTATCTCTAAACAACATAAAGACTCTGCTACTAAACATTTATGTTTATTTCTCCATCTTCTTATAACCATCTAGCTTAAATAATTAAGTACTTAATTAAAATATTGGAATATTCTACAAATCAACCAAAGTAACTCTACAAACATCCTTATTTCAAATCTCATTTTGTGGACCTCAGTGTACACCTAACATTGTTCAGGGCATTTTCCTGACACCACATTCATGAATCACTGCTTCCAGGAATCTACTAACTATATGAGTTTTTGGAGAATAAAAGCAGTTAAGTTCATGCAAAGTATATGTTCCACCCAATATATTATCACTCTGGCCCCCAAAATCTTAATTCCTTTGGAATAAACTATTTGATATATCCTCAGCTTGTTCATATTTCTCTGCATATTTCCAATAAATTAAAGAGATTGTTTTTAATAATAGTATGGATTATCTTTTTACATTTTCCCTCTTTATGGTAAATCATTCTAACATTTTTTTGTGAAAATCTTTTCTACAAATTATACACGTCTTTATTTTAAGTCTTCGTGATTTTGAGCACTGTTTACATATAAAACACACTCAACATCTTTGTATCTTAAAATGAAACCTTTTATATTTACTATTCATGTTCAATACAACTTATTTTTACCAAATAATCACAACAAGGGACATCAAGCTCCTTACTCCCACCATATTATTTTCCCCAAATCAATACTTGCACCATATCATTTTTATACTTAATATCCTTTGTGAGTCTGGCAGCCATGGATTCCCAATATGTCAGTCCAGACAGATGAGTTAGAGAAAAAGGACCTGTGTTAAAATATTTGTTAAATCTATGATACGACCTGGGGCCAGAGAGATAGCATGGAGGTGGGGTGTTTGCCTTTCATGCAGAAAGTCATTGGTTCAAATCCCAGCATTCCATATCGTCCCCAGAGCCTGCCAGGAGCGATTTCTGAGTGTGGAGCCAGGAGTAACCCCCCCCTCCCAAATCTATGATACGACCTTTCTTTGTTATCTGTAAAATAAAGGTTGGTATTAATTATACCAAACACGGCCATTGAGATTTGCCTCTCATTTTCAAAATTCACCTGAGAAAATTAATCCTTCCCACTATACTCACTGACATGCTTTCTGAAATGGATCTTGAAAATGTTAACACTTTGTTTTTAGTCAAAGTCTAAAATCATGTACCAAATATTATGTTGAAACATAGATCCAACATCTGAATTATGCCACAGACCAGCAAGTTTGTTTTTCCCACAGACATCATATGGTTTTGCATATCTACAATTTTACCTGTGTTTCTTGCATATTTTCCTCACTTCCAATTAGGGAGGGAAAATTAGGCCATATTATTTGTGCTCAGGGGCTATTCCTGCCTCTGTACACAGAAGTGAACCCTGGCAGTGCTTGGTAGTTGTGTGTGAGGAATTCAAATTGGGTTTGAATAGATGCAAAATAAATGCCTTTTCTTCAGCACTAGTTCTCCAGCACCTATCCCATGTTTCTTTCTTCCACACATAATAGCCTAGTCTTCCTCTTTTTCTACTCATTAATTCTATATTTCAAGTCCAGCTAAGAATCTTTTTTTACGTTCCATACAAGTTATTCATATTTTGAGACTGTGCATGGCATTCACTGGTAGTTAATCAGCCTCCCCGACCCTGTTTGGTGTTTCTGTTGCAATTATTCGAGAGTAACCTGGGTTAGGTACTCTATGAGGAATTTACATTCATTTTAGAGATGGTGTTTGCATGCATACTAGCTGAAGGTTGCATTTTTTAGCTTTGATGTTCACATATATATTCTCATGATAAGATTCACTGTGCCATCTCCTGGTATTGAAATCACTCGTTATTTTATTTGTGGTGATTAATGATGTCATACATGGTGTATACTTGTATACATTTGGCTCTGACACTACAAATCACAGATAGCGGAGTGAATCTAAATAGCAAAATGGATTGATCTTGGAGTTTTGTATTTCAAGTGTTAATTTTGCCATTGTGCTACTTCTAGCAGCCTTGTACTTTTTATTGGGGGAGAGGGGCTTGCTCAGGGCTTAGTCCTGACTCTGTTGTAAGGGATCACCCCTGGCTGGGATAAGGCATGCGTAGGTGGTGCCATGGAGCAAACCTAGGTCAGGCACATGCAACAAGCATCTTCCCCACTGTACTATTTTCTCTAGCCTTAAGTCTTTCTGAGTAATGTATATTACTAGTATATAAATAGGGAATATTATTTATGTTTCCCACAATGACTATATACATTCCCACATAGTAGATGTTTAATCTTCTTTATTTTATGATCACCTCATTTAAAAATAATTTTTAAGCTATCCTGCCTTTTATCCCCTTTGTAATTTAGCAAAGGCTTTTCACAATTGAACCATTTATTAACTCGGCGACACTAATTGAGCAAGTGCTATGCACAAATACACATTTTGAAAGGTTACATATTAATATCAAAGAGGATAAACTAGTCTTAGTCCTTACAAAAGGTTAGCTATATATACTTTATTTAAAACTTCGCATTCACAGATACGTACAAGATAAAAATAACAATCAAGATAACACCTGGCATTCAGAAAAGAAAATCTGAATTTTGGCATCTTCTCTGATTTTTTCTTAAATTTAGTCTAAAGGAAAATCTAGAGTCAGAACAACTTTATCCTGAGAACCAAAATGTATCTAAGAGGTTATTAAACAAAAGTTTGAACTTCAAAGATCAGGCCAGGATGTGCTCTCCATTTATATTTATGTTGTCATCCTAATTACAATAAACTAAAAGTAGTAATCTAATTGTCCTTTGAAGTGAATATTTAAGAATAACTACAGAAATGGTTTAATCAAAAATGCATTTTTTCTTGAGTTGGGAAAGAATTATAACTTAATGATTAGAGTTATCAGGCAATACATTTTCTTCTGTTCTCTCATTGAATGCTCATCTCTTTACTACAATTCTTGTTTCCTTTATCTCTTAGAGAACAAACATGACACCCAATTATGGTCTGCGGGCTTCACTGTCACAAACAAGTAAGTTAATGTTTTTGCATATTCTACATTTAACCACTTTGTGGAACTAAACATAACCTGTTTCAAGGCATCTCCATCCTTCCTTTAGAATAAAATAGCATGTTTCCTATGTATTCATATGAAATCAGAAGTATCGAATGGCAATTAGAAGTTCTAAAATTTATTTGGCCCATATTCCCTAGAATTCCAAAGAAAGATAGTTTAAGTTAAAATCATAAAAAAAAGAGGAAGCACACAAGATCTCACTTGCCCTGGTATTGTTCATATTGGGAAAGAATATCAATAAATCTGATATCTATGAACAAAATATAAAAATAAACCATGGTTAAAAATATCCAGAGATAATAGAGACAAGGGTCTGAAGAACCAGTCATTCATAAAAAAAAGCTTGCCGCAAAGAGTGGAGCAGTACAGTTAGGGTAGAGAAGGGACCACTATGGCAATGACAATGATGGTTAAAACATTACTCTGGACAAGGACTGGATGCAATAAAAAGATAAGTTATCTTCCTAGTACCCTTTTAATAATGTTATTGCAAACAATGTCTAAAAACAGAATAAGAGAAAGATAGAGTGAAAAAGAGAGAAAAGAGAGAGAGAAGTAAGATGTCTGCCTTAGAGCCAGACAGCAGGGTGGATAAGAGGAAAATGGCAAAAGTGGGGGTGGGAAGTGGGCATTACTGAAGGGGATGTGTACTATGATGGAAACTCAATCACGAACAAACTTTGTAACCATGGTGTTCAAATAAAGCATTTAATTAAAAATAAGTCACGTTACGTATATGCCATATGTTGTAGCAAACCAGTTTTTCTACTTATATAAATTGCCATTCCATATATTCAAATACAGCATGTTCTAAGAATTTTAGAAATTTAAAACCCCTAATTGATTTTAAATTTCTACTAAACTCCTATATTTCTGTATCTGTAAAATGGGACTATATCTTTTTGAAAGGCTGCATGCATATGTTTGGCTTACGTGATAGCATATTGCAGATAGTACATAATTATCAAATATCCAATTATCATTATAACTGCTAGAAAATGATATTGCTCCAGGTTTTCCTCATTTCACAAAATTAGAATTTTTCTAAGCAATCTTATTTGGTAGCTATCATTTAGGCCAGGGGATGCTATTTATTTTCTGATAATTGTCTACCCAGATCTCCCAAGTCAAATCAAAATGAATAAAAAAAAATCTATTTTCAAATTGCTAAGGAAACCTGTGCTCTTTATATTTTCTATTTTTTTTTTCTGAAAATAAATTTTGGGAGAGCAAAACAATAATACAGGGGATAGGGCATTTTTTTGCATGTGGCTAACCCAGGTTCCTACAGTCTCCCCCATGCCTTCCAGGAGAGATCCCTGGGTACAGAGCCAGGAATAACTCTTGAACACCATCGGGTATGCCCAAAAACCATTAAAAATTTTTTGGGGGTCACATCCAGCAGTTCTTGGGACATATTTTTGGCACTGCACTTGAGTATTCCTGTGAGCTTTATAGGGGTAGTATATGTGGTTCCAGAAATTAAACCTTGGTCAGCACTTACAAGGCAACTGTCTTACCTGATATACTATCTCTATGACCCATGGTATTCTATTTCTGTCTTTGAAGTAGGAAATCCATATGCAAATTAAACTGTCTTCCTTCATCCTCAACCTACCTTGTTCTCTCAGATTCTGCCCAAATGTATAGATGATGGCATTTTGAGCACTTGGATCTATTACACTGTCATGGTGGGGAGTGAGTCGATCGATACATACATATTTATAGAACAATTACAACAGAGAAAAGGGCATGATTTTGATTCCCAGCCACACATTAATTTGTGCCTTTAAGCAAATCACTTAGGCCCATTAAAACTCATTTTATTCTACTGAATAATAATGCAAGGGAAAGCACTTTATGTACTATAAAGCACTAAGCTCACTCACAATGTTCTCTGCAAGACACTGCATCCATAAAATCGATAAGCCAACAGTTAGGGCAGAGTGGGGAAATAAAATAAAAAAATAAAACAACAAATTCTAGAGGATTCATTCTTTTCTTGTGTAATTTATACAGTCAGCTGATTAGTTGAAAATGGTCCGTGTTGATGACTAATGCTTCCTGCTTATGCTGGATTGTTTAGGAAGTTCATTAGGGATGCTATCTTGGAAGATGTTTAGTGGGTAAAATATTTGATAATTCTAAGAAGATATATTTCTTTCAGCACGTGAAATAATATCTCAGGAGAATCAAGTTGCTTTTTGCTAACTATCTCGCAATTCCATGGTTCCAATGGCTTTTAAACACTTAAAATCTGGTTGTAGATGGCTTGTATTTACACCACAATTTTTGTGCAAAGTGTATTTATCACATTCAAAAGTTACCCAAATATGTGTGCTACTAAATGCACTTCAAAATCCTATATATCATGACACATATTTAAAATACTTCCTCTTGCAATTATATGTGCATATATATAAAATACTTTAAAATATCAAATTTTATATTTGATCTTTTTCATATATAGGATATAAAAAATCATTTTAGTGGTAAAACAAATGGTTAAAGTGGCAAAACCAGTAACCTGCTGTTCAGAATTCAGGTTGCCTAGAATAGAGGACAGAGGAGAGACGGAAGGGAACCTGAAAATAATAGTGGAAGGAAATGAACATTTTAGTGGCAGTATTAGAACATGGTATATATAAAACAACAAACATAGTTCTCAACTTTTAAAAATAAACTATTAACATTATAACAAGGATGAAATGACAATAAAAATGCTGATGAAAGAATTTTCAGCTAGAAAATATAGACTGGGAATAAATAAAAGTGGTATCATTTCATCATTTGAAAACATCTTTAAGGTATTTTCCATGGTGTGGGGGAACTAACACTTATAGTAGGTATTATGGCTTAATAAGATTTTATGCCTGACTATAACTATTATTATAGTAAATCATGCTGCCTAAAAAATAACTAATCTTTAAAATAAATCAATAAAACATCCAGAATTTTAAATGTCTGTATTTTATAAAGTTTAAGTAGAACTATATAGATCACTATACCAAAAAGATGGGGAAAAGAACAGAGTCTCATTGTGCATTATTTTATTCTATTAATTTATTTTTGGTTTTGAGCACACTTCCAGCTGTAATCAGCAGTCAATAATGGTGGAGTTCAGGTGACAATGTGTGATGTTGGAGATTGAACCTGGACTTGACATGTGCAAGGCAAGGCAAGCACCTTGTTTGCTCTACGATTTCTCTGGCACCTGCTCAAAACATTTGAATCTTGAAATTCTGATTCAAATTTCTCATGCATTTTAAAATATATCTTAGTAGTATTTGAAATGAGACATCATGGTTCTGTAAAGTAAGAAAGTATCTTGTCATGCACACCCCCTGGGTGCTACCCCTTACAACCAATTTGGTCCCAGAGGCCTAACAGTGGTAATACCCAATTGCATTATTGGCAATAATGATATTACTTTGATGTTTTCCCAGAATAAAGAAAGAAGCAAAGGAAGGAAGGAAGGAAGGAAGGAAGGAAGGAAGGAAGGAAGGAAGGAAGGAAGGAAGGAAGGAAGGAAGGAAGGAAGGAAGGAAGGAAGGAAGGAAGGAAGGAAGGAAGGAGAAAGGGAAGGAGGGAAGAAAGCAGGGAGGGAAGGAGAGAAGGAGGTAGAGAAGGAAGAAAGGAGGTAGGAAAAAGGAAAAAAGGATGGAAGGAAGTAGGGAAGAAAGAAAAGTAGGAAGAAGGGAAGGAGGGAGAAAGGAAGAAAGGAAGTAAGGGAAGAAAGAAGGGAGAGAGGAAGGAAGGGAGAGAGGAAGAAAGGAAGGAAAGAAAGAAGGGAGGGAGAAAGACCTTTATATGACAGGTGTTGCAAGTCAGCCTCTGAAGAGGATCCCTGATGGAGGGATGGAGGATGAGGTCTTTCCCCTCCAGCTCGGAGCACGAGTCTGCCACCCCGTCCAGCCGACAGTTCTGAGGTGAAACAGCGGGTAAACAGCTCACAGTCAGGCTTGTGGAAATATTAGCTTTATTCGGTGGACAAGACTGAAGTCCGAAGTCTCAGCCTTAGTTCTAGCAAAAAGCCTCTCGCCTTCCACAGACCCTTGTTTTTATTCCCCATTATCAGGTACCACCCAATGGTGGGATCAGATACCATTACATTTTCCTGTGATGCGCTTATGCAAACAGCCGCTCTTTTATTATTGACTAGTTTTTCCTTTAATAATTGTTGACAATATTGTTTGTTTACTAAAAACAAACGGTGGAATTGTTGTGTGTGTAAACATTTTATGGGATTATTATGTTACTGACCCTACCCTGATCTGTGATTGTGCTCTACCCTAGGGTGTGACCTGGCATTCTGCTCCCACCATTGAGTGGTATCTGATCACACCATTGGGTGGTACCTGATTCTGGGAGATAAAAGCAAGGGTCTGTGGAAGGCAGGGGCTTTTGGCTGGAATTGATGCTGAGGCTTTGGGCTTCAGTCTTGTCCTCCGAATAAAGCTGAATTTTCACAAGACTGACTGTCTGCTAGCCTTTTACCCGTTGCTTCACCTCTGGCTGAACAGGGTGGCAGATGCGTGCTCCGAGCTGGAGGGGAAAGACCTCATCCTCCATCCTTCCATCAGTCAACCCCATCAAGAGCTGACTTGCAACAACAGGCTTTATCATTTATTTCTGCAGCTTCCATTTCTCAAACCTTCAACTCCCTGCTACACACAGATCCAACTTTATATTTTTCTTTTCTTTACAGTAGTTCAGTTGCACTTTTACAATATTTTCTCATACCAAACTTTTCTTTCAAAATCAGAAAATAATTGACCTGCATAACTGATCTATCAGAGATAGTAAGCTTTATATTTCCAAAAGCAGTTAAACCTCTATAGACTCTTCTACCTAACAAGCCAAACACATTTTACAATATGTCATGTAATGTTATGTTGACCAGACACAGAAGTCATTTCTGTAGGATTTCTTGTCAGTGTTTGCTTTAAGTTTGAGCTTTCTGATCTCGGCTTCTGTTGCTCCAGTAATTTGAAAGGTCACTGTTGTGCTGGCATTTGGTTTATGCAATGCAGTCTGGCAGTTTATAAAAGTCTTGTGATTTTGTAAATAGAATATTGAACTTAGAAAGGGCTTACTATGTTCATTCTCTGCTTTATGTGCTGCAAAAAGTCAGTTGCTCTTGCCACCATAAGTAAATTCTACAGCTCCTTTCTGCCTGCCTCCTACTTATTTCCAACTCAAAATATGGTCATTTTCCATCTTTGAGTTGGTCTATCAAAAGTGACCAGATATCGGGTTCAGAACGACAGGATAGTGGAAGAGATGCTTGCCTTATATGCATCTGACCCAGATTTGATCCCCTGTACAGCAGATTGTCCTGCTGAATGTGCCTCCCCCATTATCCCCCCAAAAAACAAGACAAATAAAGTGACCAGACAATATTCATACTAATTTGACAAACATTCCAAAGTTTAGATTTCACAGGAAAATTAAAATTAACAACCAATGAATAGGTACAGAATTAAAAGGAAATTGGACATAAGCACATCTTCAATGAGAATCAGAGAAACTAAGAAATGCCAAATGTTTTCAATTCTCAAATGGTGTTTCTTAACCATCTGTGTAAAAATACACCAAGGACTGAAAAGAAGTGATGACAAAGTAAAACAAGATTAACAAAAACTGAAAAATTAGAAGATTTTATTGTGAAACAGCCCAGGATTAATATCAGAGCCTTTGGTCAAAGTAGCTGGAAAGAAACACAAGATCAATGGACAGAATTAGACAAAGAAGCAGGGATATTTTATAATTCAGTAATGAAAAATGATCCTCAATCTGGAGAACAGGATGAAACAAGGCAAATGGGAATTAGTAAAACTGTTCAAAGCATGTAACAAATGTAATGGAATAAGATATCTAACAAGAATTTCTCTAACATCTTATTATGCATGGTATGAAGGGTAACTATTTTACAGCTCCCAACAATTTCTCATTAGTAATTTCTTCCAAGTTAATTTATGAATTATCTATTATGATCATATTTGGTCCTATGAACATTACATTTACATAGTGTCACTCACAAATATAGCAAGACAAAACAATCCATGTTGCTAGTAGGTCTAGTTAACTTGTAATCAAAATGAATGCTCTAAACAAGAATGATCAGATGTTGACTGATTTCCTATTTCTTAGGTGCAGAAAATATTCTATTACTTATTGTATAGGTTATCATTGAACACACGTTTGTGGCCTGATCAAGCATTGCTCAAGAACTACTCTAAGATACAAAGTCTAGAGTTGCTCTGCCTGAATTTGGGGACTCTCCCGGCAATGCTGAGGGCACTATATGCAATGCTGGGGCTCAAACCTGAGACTCCTGAATAGAAAGCATGTGTTCAGTTTATTTTTCTACATGTTTGGCTAAGAATTCATTTTAGCTGTCAAAAGCCTCTATCTCTATGCTAGATAGAATGTATTCCTACTCACTAGGATAATACCTATAAACATTCACATTTTGTCTAAATGTGCAATTTATTGCTAACTGGTTTGGCTCCTCAATACAGAAAAAGCCAAGGGTAAAGACTCGATGATAAAGCATAGAAATAATTCTTCTGTAATGGTTAGAATTGGTTTGGAATCAAGGAATGCAAGTGATTGCTAGAAAAATGCAGAAACTAGGAGGAAGGTATAAAGCAGACCAGCCCTCCTGTTGAAGCACTAACCTCACTAATGTAAATATAGCTTCCAGAAATAATACAATGAATTTATGTTATGCAAGCCCACTATTTTTGAAAAGCCTTTTACAGAAGTCTTAACAAAAGGGTCACATTCAAAAGTTCAATAAATCATATTTGTGCAATTTCAAAAATTTGCCAACATGAATTGATCCATGAGTACATCATGCATGATCTTCACATAAAATAGCACTAGTATTTTAGAAACCTCTTATCTTCAGTGACAGATAAACTATAAATTATAAATTTATAATAATCTATAAATTTATATTTAAACTATAAATTGTCCAGATAATTTCCCCAAATATAAGACAATTAGCTTCTTCACTGCAATTAGTTTTTCCCTGATATATTACATATACATTTTAATTTTATTTTTGTGACAATAAACTTTCATTCTTCTCTGGGTAGACAATACTCATGTTTAGAGTATCTATATATAAGTAAAATATTGCTAAAAACAAGGAATAAGTTTGGGGGTCCAGAGAGATGAAAGCAGATTGTTTGCTTTGCATGTGTTTAACCAGTTTGACACCCAGCATCCTAATATGGTACCTTGTGTAATTCCAGGAGTTACTCTTGAGTGCAGAACTAAGTTCAAGCTCTGAATACTGCCAGAACTGGCTTCAAACCAAAACAATAAACGTTTTTTCGCTGCAAAAAAAATGCCCCTATTGGATATCAGCCACAATTAAATGAATAGGTTACACAGTAGTATGTATAAATTTGATCACTTTAGTTTGCTTTCTTGTTTTCTTGGCTAGAGTGAGTAAAACTTACTTATATCACTCACTGCATTTTATTTTATTTTATATTTATTTATTTATTTTTGCTTTTGGGTGATGCTCAGGGGTTACTCCTAGCTATGTGCTCAGAAATAGCTCCTGGCTTGGGAGACAATCTGGGATGCCTGGAGAATTGAACTGCAGTTTGTCCCTAAGTCAGCCATATGCAAGGCAAATGCCCTACAGCTGCGTCACCTCTCTGGCCCCAGCTCATTGCATTTTTAGGTAAAAATATAATGTTCACTGTACGAATGGTAGGTATAATTAATGGTGGTAAACTGAACTGAACTATATAAAGCCAGAAGATATGGAATGCTGACACCGTCATGTTACAAGCACTCTCCAAATCTCATTTTTGCTAACTCAATAAAGATAATCAATATAAAAATCTTATTTTCATAACTTTATTTTAAGTGTTTATGTGCTGTTAATTTTTAGCAGGTTTTAAGAATTCATCTTATTTTTGCATGTACTAATAACTAATGATTACTCTGAATATAGGAGACTTTTAATTTTAGCCTTTACTTTCTGTATAAAATCTCTGCAAAACAAAACATAAAATGCAAAAGGAAAATAGACAAGTTAAAAATTTTAGGGGGGGGAAACACCTGGTGACACAGGGGTTATTCCTGATATGCGCTCAGAAATCACCCCTAGGTTGGGGGACCATATGGGGCCCCGAGGATCAAACTGAGGTCTGTCATGAATCAGTCACGAACAAGGCAAACGCTTCCGCTCCAGCCCCTAGACAAGTTAATAAAAGTTTTGCATGACAAAAAATTTCAGAGTGAAGAAGAGCTTCAACTTGAACTTTTCTTTATTTGATAGGGAAGAATGTCAAGAGAAATATGGTAGAATCATAAAATTTATGAACCATGTACTAAAGAAGGGAAAACTGCAAGATAGCACTATTCATTCATGGATCTATCTTGGAGACAAGGATGTTCATTTCCTCCGGTGATATGGAGGGCAGCTCATATCTGTAACTTATGATCTGTATCAATGAAAGGCCAGAAAAACCTTCCTGAACCTTCACTTTTAAGTTAATATCAAATTTCAAGTTAATTTAAAATTTTAACAAGGCCAAGGAACCATCTGTTAGGGTCCTATGTACTGGATCCTCTCAAACGCAGTGCAGGGCATTCATTTCATTAATACGTAGTTTTATTTATTTTAATGTTTGCTCTTTTGCAATTGATCCTTTAGTTTTTAGTTTGGGATCTAGTAGAAGCTATGTTGGTTAAGCACTCTTTTATGTGTTTTTTGATACATAAAAGCATTAACTGATCTTGAGTTTATACCCCTGAATAAAATTGATGAATCATGGAATATAAAATATTGAGCTTTGGTATGATTTTACCAAATATATATTTTTAGTGGGGTCAAGTGATAGCACAATGGCTAAGTCATTGGTTTTGCATGTGGCCAATCTTGTTTCTATTTTGGCATCAATATGGTCCCCCAAATCTTACAGGAGTAAGTTCTGAGCACAGAGCCTATGAGTAACCTCTGAGTGTCACTGAGTATGGCTTCCAAACAATATAAAATATATATACATATATATAGTAGTGTGTTCCCACTAGCAATTTATTGTATATTAACATATTATATATTGTTAGGAACACTTTGAGTTCTTTTAATTATAATTTTAGACATTTTATAGAGATGTTGTTTAGACACTTTGTATGAATATAATATTTTAGTGTAATTTCACTTCAGGTTTTATTAAGGAATAATAATCATCTATGTTTATTTAAATTTATAGGGGCACTTTGCAGAATCGATTCTACATTTTGTGTCTATTTTAGGAATGTGTATGTATATGGGGTGGGTGTCTATGAGCATTTGAGTTTGGGTATTAAATAACATTTTAGAGCTTTAAATATTTTGCTTTTTTGTTATATTCTATGCACAAATAGATTTAAAATGCAAGTAAATTTAGCTTAAGAATATACTTCTACTTTTTTCTCTTATGCAGATAGAGTACAGAATATACCTAAATTTATTTAGAAATTATAAATGGTTAAAAATAGTTTGTAGTTCCCATAGACTATTATTTATAATTTATTTCTATTTCTAAATATAGCCCTTCATTATCTTTTGATAGATATATAAATTTCTTATATAATTCTATTGGAAATTGGTTTCTAATTTTCAGGGACATTTTGCTTAGTTCTTTAATTTTTTTCCCATGAAACTTAAATTTATAAAAAATGTCTTGGGCAAGGTGTTGGTCATATGCTCATAGCAAGTTTCCTTCATTTTTTGTTTGTTTTGGGTCATACCCAGTGGGCTTCAGAGAACAATATGTGGTGCTGGAGATCAATTCAATCTCTCTTTTTTTTCAATGATCTTATCTTACAGTCACTGCAGATTCCTGGACAGTTTTATTCTTCCTTTTATAAGCCTATCATATTCTCTATTAATCAGTCAAGATGAACATGGCTTGGACCACGTGATAGTATAGCAGATAGAGCAACTGCCTTCATGTGGCCAATCCAGGTTTGATTTTCAGAAATCCATATGGTCTCCTGAGCCTACCAGGATTAGTACCAGAGCACAGAGACAGGAATAAGCTATAATCACAGTGACTTTGTAAACCACCCTTAAAAAAAGTAAAAGAAAAGAAAACTGAACAAAATGATAAATATATCCACTATGCCACTATGTCATAAGAAATTGTCATTGTGTTACCGCTTGCTTAAACCCAAGTTAGATCTGGTGAGTCCTAGTAATCAAATTATATATACAACCAGAAAAGTCATGCAGAGAAATAAATACTAGAACACTACTCCAATCCATATGCTTTAGTTATTTTAGTTAGTTGTCATAGATTTGCCTTAAAATAGTGATAACATTATAATCTTATTTTTCCCTGAAATTTAGTTGTTAAAGTACTTGTAACCTCATCTGATGATTGGAATATAGTTGGTTTTCTACTAGTTTTAGTAGTCTGGGTAATTGCATAGTCCTTATTAAATGTTTTACCTTGAGGCATTTTAATATTTATAAAGATACTCATTTTGTGCCATTTTTGTAGAACTGAAAAAATATCCCAGAAATAAAAAAAATTTTAAATTATTCTAGCATTGCTTTCAACCTCATTGTTTGAATCTTGAGAATCAGAGGATTACCTAGTATGAACTTGGAATTGACCCAATAAAAATTTAATATATATGTTTAAGTGAGTTTCTGCTAATGGAACCAGTAAGTCTCTGATGAATATATAAAAATAGAAAGTGTGCATTATGTAGATTATTTGGGTATGTATCATTGGGTTCTTCCTGCCTCATCTATATAAGTTGACCTACAAATATGCTGAAACAAAAACTAGAATAAATAGAGTGTAAATTACAACATTCCTTTGGAAGTTAACTTACATTGTGACAATGAGTTTGCCTAATGTAACATATAATGCATAAACCTTTTATGTGTGTTCACAGAGTTGGTCTTGTAGTGACATCAATTCCATTGGGAAAATTTGAAGTAGCACCTAAACAACCCTCTCTAAATGGGACTGAGTAAGGAATTTATTTTGTTTATATGGCTTAGTTAGGAGGGGGAAACACACAAACTAAACCTGAGAAGATCATTCATATTGCTTTGAAGGGCAGACAGGGCCACTGTTTTTGTTTCTGTTTTTTTTTTTTTAAATTAAATAACTAGGTAAAAAAAAGGAAAATGAAGGGCATCCATGAGAGTATTAAACTGATATTAGAAAAAAGGAAGTTGGGGCTGGCGAGGTGGCACTAGAGGTAAGGTGTCTGCCTTGCAAGCGCTAGCCAAGGAAAGATCGCGACCACGGTTCGATCCCCCGGTGTCCCATATGGTCCCCCCACGCCAGGGGCAATTTCCGAGCACTTAGCCAGGAGTAACCCCTGATCATCAAATGGGTGTGGCCCGAAAAACAAAAACAAAAACATAAAAAGAAAAGAGGAAGTCATAATTCAGTACTCTCCCTTCATGGCATATTACAAAGGAGTAATTTGGTGACGCATGGGCAAAGGGAAATATTAGTACCACAGAATTCTGTTTTGCTTTGTACTGGATCAAAACTATAATCTTAAGGCAGTATATTCATATTGATTATCAATGAAAAATCACTAAAAACATATGCCATTGAACTAAAATATATATGAAAATTATGCAAATTCATCTCAAAATTAATTTTATTCAAAATTTCATTACAAAAATTTTTTGTGCTGTAGATATAATAAACTATCTCTCAATGTTTGTGGCTTGATGAATACCACCAAGAATAGCAATTTGTAAGGTACTTTTGAGACCCTTGAGTTTTTCCATTTTAAAAATTACAAAAATAGCTTTTTGTCATTATATAAATAATTCATTCTCATTATAAAATTTTAGGCAGCACATGAGAAATGTCTTCAGCTTAATAAAAGGTTTACATACTTCAATGCTAAAGCTCATCACTGTGCTTTTATCAATGTTTACATGGCATTTTGCCCATGCCCTTTTACTAGGTGAGAGCTCTTAGATAATTGGAACCTACTTCAATGCAATCTATTACTCCAGATCTCAGTCTGGTGCATGGATGTTCACTTCTACTCTGCTGACAAAGAAATATTAATCTGTAGCCTACTAAACCTAGATCATCATTATACATTTTTCTGGTTTTCTAACTCTATTAGTAGAACTCTATGTAGTATTATTGATAGATAAATTTACCAACAAAAAGTGTAACAATTAAAATATTAATTGATCCCATATAACAGTTCATGCTGTGGATGTTAATATGTTCACTTATTTAAAGCAAGCACTGATTTGAAAGTTAGAAGAAACAAATGTCCTGATGGGATTAAACTAAAATGTTTTTGAAGATAAAACATTGAAAAGTCAATTCCCAAAAGTCATAAGTCAAGCTTAAGAGTGAGACACCTTGACATTTTCATTTAAAATTAACAATTGGATGATAATTCTAGAACATGAATCAATAAAATTGCTAATATTTTAGAGCATTTTAATAATTTCTAACATTCTTTGTATGTTTTTATGTTTATTCATGTTTTCCTTTAAAATTTTAATTTTTGTCTGCACAGCTGCTATTAAAATAATAGGTTTTACAAACTAAAGCAATAATTAATGAGTAAATCATAATGTTATTTCCAGTATCATAAAAATAACTACATGTATAAATAATGCCATTTGTATTTCAAAATAATTTTATAAATTTTCAGTGATTAAATGAAATTTTATTTGATAAATAAATTAATATTTCAATAAATTAAAATAAATGTAATACCTGTCTTGAATCCAGGCAGGGGGTTGGGGAGGAGGGATATGTGGGGCATTGGTGGTGGAAAGGTTACATTGGTAAAGGGGAGTGTTCTTTTCTATAATTAAAACCCAACTACAAACATGTTTGTAATTATGATCTTTTTTTTTAAGTTTTTTTCCGGGCTACACCCTTTTGATGTTCAGGGGTTACTCCTGGCTAAGTGCTTAGAAATTGCCCCTTGCTTGGGTGGGACCATATGGGACGCTGGGGGATCAAACTGTGGTCCTTCCTTGGCTAGCACTTGCAAGGCAGACACCTTACTTCTAGCGCCACCTCGCCAACCGTAATTATGATCTTAAATAAAGATATTATTGTAAAAAATAATAATGATACTGGGGTTTATGTTCTTAATTTCTTTTTTGTTTTGTTCTTTTTTTTTTTTTTTTTGGATCGTGAATCACACCCTCGGCTTTGCACTCAGGGATCACTCCTACTAGGTTTGAGGGACCATATATGGTGCAGGGGATCAAATCCAGGTTGGCCACATATGAGGTAAGTGCTTTACATCCTGTAACATTAAGCCATCTCTTTTGAATTCATTTTAAAGATAATTTATGAAATATCTATTTAGAAAAACATTAAAATTGAATCATTTTTTATAGAATTTCACAAATGTTTTCCCTTAAGTTTTCTGACCCTTTCGTATTTAGACTTTCCCTCATTTACAGTATGAACTATACAGGTAGGATGTGTATTAACCAATTAAAATAACACTAAAAGGTCAGTACATTGAGTTTTATAGTTGTTTTTCAAAAAACATGTAAGATATTCAAATTCTGGCACATTCTTGTTAGACAAACATGTAATATAAATCTATGGTGACATAAATGAGACTTACACTCCCAGTAAAACCTGTGACAGACATGAGAAGAAAGCCCAATTCTCCACCTTTTCTTGTTTACTTTCAGATGTGCTGATGTTAGCCTTTAAATGTCTAGTCAATTGGATATGTAAATTAAATTGTGAATACAATATTATGAAGTCATAAAAACACAAAGCAAATATTTTCCAGGCTGAACATTTTAAACTAAGAACTCCCTTAGACTTACAAATCAGCACATGCACATATTATGAGGAACCCTGTAGGTTTTAGTATTTTTACTACTGAAATGATTATTTTATCTATAATAAACAATATTGTAATAGAGAGCATTTTGGTGCCTAACTTATAACAAGGTGTAAGCCAAGAAAGGCCAGAATAAAAATAAAAAATAATTTGTTCTGTGTGATCAAATTCATAGGATCATAAAATTTCTACATGCTTCCTATTTTCAGGGTAAAATAGCAGAAAAAGAACATAACTTGTGTTTTCTTAAACATTGTTTAGGACTATAGTGATAGTACAGAGGGGGAAGTTCTTGCCTTGTGCCAACTAGGGTTCAATCCCAGATATTTCATATGGTCCCAGAACAAATCAGACATTATTCCTGAGTGTCTTGAGCCAGGCGTGATGCTGAGCATTGCCAGGTGTGGCCCGAAACCAAAACCAAACAAATAGAAACAAACAAAACACTCATCCATTTTTAAAGACTTATTTTCTTGTTGTCAATGTGTTTTATTTACTTATTTTTAAATATTTTACAATAGAAGTGAGAAAATTCTGACCCTGTATAATTTTTTGGTTTGATTTTATTAACAATTTCTTTATTTACAATCATTGTTTACAGAGATGCTTTTAGTTTGGTTTCAGCAATGAACTCTATACTGCCCTTTAGCAGTGCCAAATTGCTTTAAACTTCTCTAAAGGAAAGGGTTGAAGTGAGAAAAGTTGGGCAACTTTAGGTTATATGTGAAAAGAGTAGTTACTGCTGTCATGAGAGCCAATGAATTTCATTTTAAAAGACAAAGAGTAGAAAAAAAAACCTTGCCACACCGGCCACCTCCTCTTTTCTTTATTTTTATTTTATTTCTTTTTTTTTCTTTAAATTTATATTTATAGCTTCTAGACAGGGGCTTCTGCCCACTTTCCTCTTCTTTTTATTTAACAGAACCATATAACATAAATCATCTTGTTCTGCTTCATATTTCTATGTCTTCCTACAAATTGAGAAAATAAAAAGTGGATGGTACCAGGATCAAAGCAGTCTCATGAGCATTGAGTGGAAATTAAAAAATGATCAGCCCTACATACCCAACCCAAAGTTAATGACAATAGAATCAAGAGACACAAACAACAAAAACATAGACAAAAGGGAGCTGTTACACTAGCAGTCTAGGGGACTAAGGATGGAGTTCTGTGATGCATGCTGGGAACTATGGTGGAGGGAGGTCAACACTGGTGGTGGGAATGGCCCTAATTCACTGTCACTGTGTACCTTAAATATAACTGTGAAAGACTTGTAATTCACATTGTGTTCAATAAAAATTATTTAAAAAATAAAAGACTAAGAGTAGGGGAAGCTATGTACAAAGTGAATGTTCTGATCACTGTTTTCTCCACTCATTTGAGGCTGGTCCAGCTTATTTGTCATTTTTACAATAAGGATATATTGATAGGAAAAAAAGAAGCACATTAAAGTACTTGCTCATATCGTCTCATGGCAATTGTTCAACATGTCTGTAAGAAAACTGCAAACCTGCATTCAAGTTATCTGCATGACATGTAATCTATATAGAGAAATGCAAAAGTCCTGACAAAGAATGAAATAGGTAAAAAACACTTTTCTTTTTGTTTATAAATGCTGCAATTATACAGCTGGTAAGGAGCATAAATTCACACTGCTGAATCAGGAGATATATCTTCAGGATCTTATATGCTGATCTAGTACACCATAAGATCACTCCGGAGATCATGAGTGATCCCTGAGCACAGAGCTAGGAATAAGCCTTGAATACCCCCAGGTGTGACCCAAAACAAACACCCAAACAAAAGAGAAACAAGCTGAAACACACACACACATATACACATACATTTTATTAATAATTTTTATTTTGACCAAAGTGAATTACAAATCATTCTCAGTAGTATTTTAGGTACATAGTGATATGGAATCAGGGGCATTCCCACTACCAATATTGTCCTTTGTCCACTCCTGTTCCCAGTATGCATCCTATATCGCCCCTCCTTTGTCCCCAGGCTGCTAGTATAAGTGGTTCCTTCTCTGTCTAGCTTGTTGTAGTTTGGGTATGAATTCTGTTGTAGTTGGGAATTTGGTGTTTAAGTCTGATCACTTTTTATTTCTACTCAATGTTCATACACACATTTTTATTCTGATTTCTGTGGAGAAGCTGGACCAGTTAGGGAGTAAACCAACCTCTCCACTATCTCTGTGTCTTTCAGCAATCTCCCTATACCAAACTCCTTCTGCTTAGTTATATCAGGCACTCTAATTTAGCCCATTTTCTTCCTCATTCAGAACACAGGTAAGGAATAAAATTACATTTGAAAAAAAATGAGACTGATCTGATTTTGAGAGGGGGAAAGCAATGTCTTCCTGCAGAGATAAAGCTACAGAGATACAAACAGAAACAAAAGCAGATGTTGCTTTTTATGTTCTTGAATGCAGGTGAGGTCAGAGAGAAAACTTTCCTGATAGGGCCTTCTGGACAGCAAAGTTTAAGGGTTTCGAAAAAAAGAATAAAAGAAAAAAGAAAACAAAACATGATGGTTGGGGAATTAAATCAGAGACAGTATGTATGTTCCTAGGTGTTAGAATAAGCACTTAATTAAGCGCCTGCAGGCTAAAGCAAGAGGAAAAAGATAGAAAAAATTAAGTTTTCACACCATTCTGTTACAAAGAAGAAATGGAAGGCAGCATCTCTTTAGAAGTTTCTGGCTCCCATGTCCCTATGAGGCACAAAACTCTGTGACTGTCAAAAGTAAAAGAACCTGCCTGATCAAGGAAGCATCGCTTTTAAACCCAGAAAAATCTCACTGATTGCCTCAGGTAACTGTTCCTCCAAAGGGAAAGTTTTCTGTTTCTCCAAGTACAATTTCCTTCTGAAACTATCAAGTTAGACTTAAGTCACAAGTACAGAATTTGCATTGGTGACATATTTATATCTCTGACTTCTGTAGATTATGTAGTATTTAGAATAATGTTGCTACTATGAGAGAAAAGTTAACACAAATAAATCCAATCCATTGATACCTTCCACTTCTTACATATTTTTCTTCTCTCCTGATTAGATTGTAAAACAAGGTAATTGGCTGAAAACATTTCACCTTAATTCCACCAATCATTTAATTTTATGATCATAATGATTCTGTACTTCCTTCTCATTTCAGTGATCTTTTCTGAAAAAATTTTGCGATTGACCATAATAATCCTAAAATACATTAGCAAAGGAAGAAAAGGGAGTTTAACCATCAAAAAACTATGACGACATCCTGGAAGGCTGGGGATAAAGAGAATTTGTCCTAATGGCTTATTTGGGCTAAAGAAATCCTTAGTTCAGAGGATGTAATTGCCCAAAGAAAGCTTTATAATATAGAATACTGTGAAAGGGAAGAACTGAAGAAAAAGAGTAGAAATTGGCATGACTGAAAAGTCATCGTCAATAGAAGTTGAGATGACTGAAAAGTTAATTCTTCATAGAACAATGCTGCAAATATTTCTTTTCATTCCTTTTCTAAACTTTGACTTTTATATACAGCAAAAACCCACAGCAATATTCAATGTCACATGTTTCATCACTGAATTGGAGCAACAGCATACAAGACAAGCATCTTTGATCAGTGCAAAAACCAAGAGCTCTAACCACTGAAGACTGACTTTGACAATTATGACTGGGCAGAACTTATCCTGGGACCAATAAGAAAGACCCTACCCTAGGCTTTAGCCTAGGACCTGTACAAAAATCAAGATCTAATTCCAGAGGTCTGACTTTGACAAATGAGACTGAGCAGAACTTCTGGGTCATAATGAAGACTCTATCCTAGGCTTTGGCTTAAGATCTGAGCAAAACCAAGACCACTTATTACAGAAGACTGATAACAACAATAATGGAACAGAACTTCTAGAACTGTAAAGACTCTATCCTAGACTTTGTCCTATGACCTGTGCAAATACCAAGATCTCTAGCTACAGAGGCCTGATTTTATCATCCACAATGAGCAGAAAACTTATTGACATCATAAAAGACATGCAATGAGCATGTACAGAGCCAGTAGTTGTTCCCATATCAGTATGCTTCAAGGGCAGGGAAACCCTGAATCTCTTAGGCCAAGGGAATTCCTTTTCTTATTTTCCCAATACTTACTGCGTCTCTTCAAAAAAAAAAAAAAAAAAGGAAACCCATAATATTGCCACACCGGTACTCCTTCCTTTGTTTTTTTTTCTTTTTATTTATTTTTTTATTTTCTCATTTTTCCTCTTTTTTTCTTTTTCAGTCTTGTGATTATTATTTGATGATTTATTGTTGTTGTTGTTGTTGTTGCTAGGTGCTTTTTCTTTTTTTGGTAGTTACTGTTTTTTGTTTTGCCTTTTCTTTACTGTTGTTTGTTGTTTTATTTTGTTATATTTTTCTTCTTTCTTGTTGTTGCTGTTCTTCTTTTCTTCTTTTCTTTTCTTTTCTTTTCTCTTCTTCTTCTTCTTCTTCTTCTTCTTTCTTCTTCTTCTTCTTCTTCTTCTTCTTCTTCTTCTTCTTCTTCTTCTTCTTCTTCTTCTTCTTCTTCTTCTTCTTCTTCTTCTTCTTCTTCTTCTTCTTCTTCTTCCTTCTTCCAGAAAAACCACACAATTTGAATTATCTTGTTCTGCCTCATGAATTGAGAGGGAAAATAAAAATTAATGGTACCAATGGTACCAGGACCAAACAGCCATATGAACATTGAGTGGAAATAAAAATTAATCAGACTTAAACACCAAACCCAAAGGCAACATCAGAATAGATACCCTATTTACAACAAGTGAGACACAGAGGGGAACAGTTACACTAGCACTCTGGGGGGCAAAGAAGGGAGATATGGGACACATGCTGAGAAAAGGGGTGAAGGGAGGACAACTTTGGTGATGGGAATGGCTCTGATTCATTGTCACTATGTACCTAAAATATTACAGTTAAAGATTTGTTATTCACTTTTAGTCACAATAAAAATTATTTAACAATATAAAATATAAGACTTATACACTTAAAATTGCTTTTTGAAAAAGTTTCCTTGTATTAATTCTCTGGCTCTAATTTACTTGGATTTATATTTGGAAGCAGAGATCAAAGGCATTCTTTTTGCAAGATAAGGAATCAGAAACCATGCTTAGTAGAAGAGATTGCTAGTATTTTCAGAGAAAACTGTAGCTATTCTTAAGAATAACTTAAAGATGCATTCTGTTTTAACATCTGAAGCACACACCCTGCTTTCCCTAATTTCCTTACTCTGTTTTCTCTAAATGCAGAAGCACAAGCCTGTTTTAATTCCCTATACTATCCTACTTTATTGACTCACACAGAATCCACACCTTACTCTCCCCTAATAGGAATATCTATTTCCCCACCTACAATAAATGGAGTTACTCTGCCTTTGAGGCTGGTAGATGCTCTACTTGCATGAGATCCAACCTCACCAGTGACTTCTACAACCAGCGACTTTAACCTCACTAGTGACTTCTACCTCTACATCCTGGAATTTGATCTTACCAACCTCATTTACAGAAAACCAAAAAATATAATCCTGCAATGTGACTATCTAAAGCATGTTATTGAATAGAAACTGTTACCTTTACAGAGTAAATTCTAGATGAACTGAAAAATTATATATACAATTATATTACAATACACATTCAATATTAGTTAATAATTATATAGTTTTGGATGAAAAAATGTTGAAACATTAAAACAAGAACCAAGTTGAAAATTCTTGATAGGAAAATTCACAGTTCAACTGGATAACATTTTAAATCTCCATATTTTGATTAAAATTTATTTTTAGCAATAAAATATACAGCATAATATTTTAAGTGAAAATATACCTGTGTATATAAGTATATCAATATACATATATATAATGTCACTTTTGTGGTAAAATACAATGAGTCCAAAATTATCTTGTACATAAGATTTTAGGTATAAAATTTTGTATATTAAGAATTAATAAACAGAAAGTAACTCTCTACAATAAGCACCTGTAATAAGTTCTGCATGAGAGTGTATTTGTATGTTCTCAAGCAGTCACCTTTATCCAAATCCCAATACTCAGGCATTGGTGACCTCAACCTGAGTAGGAAATGAGGGCTTGCTGGATATATTTCCTTATTTTCCATGCTGTGTTCCCTGCTTTGTTCCAGCAGAAAAGGGACATAGAGAAAAAAGGACCAATCTTTAGAGTCTTTCATTTGTTTGAATTTGAACAAGTTATTCAATCTTACTAATGCTTGCTTCAATTCATTTTTCCATGTAAATGACTAGTTGAGAATGAAGAGAACAACAATGACCAATGTTGCCAAAATTTTAAACAAAACAAAAGAAAACATAGTTTAAAGCTTTCATGTGTTCCAATACAATCATAAATAATCCTCTTACTGTTAGATACTAAATGTGAGTGAAATTTAATTTTCTACATTGCTTGTAGTATTTTTTCATTCCTGAAGGAAGGGTGGAATAATTATTATGCCATATGTTCACTTGAAGATAGCTTTTCTCTAATTCTACTTGGTCACTCCATATCTTATAGACTAGAAATTATTCCACACTTCCTTTTATCATTTAAGTAAATTATATTCATTTTAATAATTCTATAAATAACTTCTCTTTTTATAGCCAACAGTAGTCATGAAAATAACATGCTGAAGATTTATTTTTAAAAATTTTAACATAGCTGTAGAGATTTCACTTATAATTGCTTGTAGATGATATTGATAAAGCGTCTCTTCTTTATCTAACATTGAACCCCCAAGATCAAAACTATGCCAATTTCACAAGAGAAGATCAAATTCTCTGCTCCATTCTTAATTCCACTGCTCTTAAGTTTTAATAATTATGTGCATCCCCTTTTATGAAAAACAAAATATTATTTAGACAATACAAGTTAACAAAATATTATTTAAGCAATACAGAAGAATCACTATTAGGAATATATAGGAGCAGGAGTTATAGCACAACAGGCAGTTAATTAACCCAGTACACTACCAACCCAGTTTAATCCTCAACATCCTATATAATCCCCCGAGCTTGTCAGGAGCAATTTCTGAATGAAAAGTCAGGAGTAACCCTGAGTGCCAAAAACCAAAATAAAATAAGATAAAATAAAATAATATAGAGAGAAACAAATTTATCTATGACTAGAACTTTAAAAGTTATGTGAGCTGAAGTTTTAATACATTATCGTGATTAAAAGATGTTATGCCTGACAATATGTATTCCAACAATCTCTGCTAGAAAAAAATTCAAATAAATATCACTATTTAAAACAAACATAAAAGAGGAACAAGAATTGCAGGAATTAAAGTACATTATGGTCTTCTACCATCAGGTAGAGGTGTGAAGACTACAAGCACACAACTTCATAGAATCTGAGAAACTCAACAGTCTCTTGCCTGCACAATGAGCTCCCCACCAAGAAAGAATCACTGAAAGTAAACAAGAGTGAACAAGGGGGGCAGGGACTCAGAGGTAGGGCATTTACCTTGCATGGGGCAGATCTAGGACTGTCCATCAGGCGCCCTATATGGTCCCCCAAGCCAGGCGAGATTTCTGAGCACACAGCCAGGAGTAACCCCTGAGTGTAACCTGGTGTGGCCCAAAAACCAAAAACTAAAATAAAATGAAATAAAATAAAAAGGAGTGTACAAGGTACATCCTGAAACCTGGGCAACCACTCCCTCCCCACATAAAAATACTCAATTCTCTGATTATCAGGGATAAAGTCTTCTGCTCTACTTAAAATTTTAAAATATTCACTGATAATTTCTTTGACAGATAATATATTCAACTTTTTCATAAGATAGAAATTTATATATGATTTACTTCATTCTCTTTTTCCTCCTTATACTCTGGGATCAAGCATGATATCTCTGTTTTACCACATTATATTTCCTCATCCAGTTTCTTTATAAACCATAGGTAAATGAAATCAACTTTAGCTTGTCTTTATTCTTCTGACTTACGGCACTCAACATGTAGTCATGTATGTGTATCACACACACACACATATATATATAAATGTCTATCTTATATATATTATATGTTGTTTATATAATTATAGATTGCATATATTAATAAAATCAGTACACTATATACAGATTTTATAGTTTTAGTAAATAATAAATAACTCTTATTATTTCCAAATCTTCTAATTCAGTGACTCTCAACTGCCACTGTCCTTGATCTAGTGCTGAACTACAAGTATGAATAGGTGAGAAGTGACTGTTCAAAATTTTATTATTTACATATTTATGATTATTCTTTGGAAGTAATTTTTACCTGAAAATTTTCAAACTATTTAACTCAAGGCAATCACTTTATTTAGGAACAGTAAGCTTAAATAACAGTCAACTGTATTTATCTTAATATAATTAGTTTAGTATAAAACTTGTGCTCATATAGCTATAGAAGTTACTTCACAAAATCATTATTGCTATTGTAATTTGTTATAGGAAGGACTGTCACAAAAATTTTATGTTGCTTATTTTCTCTTCTTGCTGTTCTCTGTTTTTATTTTTTTCCCTTTTGGGGTCATTCCTTGCAGTGCTCAGAAATTGCTCTTGGCTCTGCACAAAGACATCATTCTTGGCAGAAATGGCTACCATAGGGGGCAATAGAGATCAAAATCAGGCCAACTATGTCTAAGGCAAATACCCTATCTGCTGTACTATTGTTCTGGTCCCATATTATTATAGAATTTGTGGCATTTGAGATAGTACAGTACATGTCTAAAATTGATTTCTCAAACTTGCTTTAGTAAAAAGTTTAACATAAGATGACAGTTTGTGCCATTGAGATGTAACCCTAAAATCTACTTGTTATGATTATAGGAAAAAGAAATCTCGCTGTAGGTGCTGAAAGGGGATAAACTGACTTCCTTGATATCTTTTCAGAAACAATATTGCCAACCACAATGTCTAAAAGGAAGAAGTGGAAACAAAGGAAGAGAAAACAAAGAGAGGAAAATTTTCTTAGAGGCAGGCAGAGAAGAAAGCAGGGGGAGGGTGGGAAGGAAACTGGGGTCATCCGTGGCAGAAAATGCTTAATGTTGAAATGTGTTGGACATTGACTGAAACTTGATAAAAACAACTTTGTAATAGTGGAAAAACTGCATTATGAACAACTGTGTAAGCCACAGTGCTAAAAAAAAGAATTTTGGTGTGACAGGACTGTTATAATTTTTTCTTGTCTGTTTCACAGAATGATGTGGGTACATGAACTAACCATCCTAAAAATATTAGTAGAGTTTGAGATCAGAATATTAAAACATGGGATCATGTTTTTAGCAGAGTGAAAAAGAAGAAATTTCTGATTCTATGAAGATATCATCAAGCCATACTAGAATTGAATCAACAACCCTGATCACTTACGGAAGCAACATCATACATATTTCTATTACAGTGTGTTGTTAAACACAAGACCAAAGGCATTACTTTCAAGTTGTAAAGAGCACTTTGGAAGGCAGGGATTCTGTCCCATAAAGCTCTATATCACCTCCAACACCACATGGATTAAATTATTTGTTTTATTGGAAGGCTTTAAATATTTCTTTTTTAATTTTTGTAATGGAATAGCTGTGATAGTTGAATTGCAGGCATACATTGTTTGAACACCAATTCAATCACCAATGTCTACTTCCTGCCCACAACAACTGTCAGAGTCTCCAATTTTTCTATCAACCCTCCGCCTGACACTTTTTTCTTTAGAATTTTATTTCTTTCTGTTTTATGGTGCTTAGCTGCAATCTAGGCTCTGCATAAAGAAATCATTCTTTGTGGTCTCAGGGAATCATACAAGATTCTGGGTATTGAACTTGGATCAGCAAACTGCAAGGCAAGCACCCCCCCTCACTGAATTATTGGTCTGGCTCCAGCCTGACTCCTTAACAGGCAGGGTTTTAAGTTTAACTATCATCGATTGTATCTCATGCATTAATTTTTGTTGGCTCTGTCACTCATATATTAAAATATAACAGAGCTAGACTGCCAATATGTTTGATGTCTGTTTCCTGCCCCCATTAATTCTAATTTCTAATTCTCCTTTTCTCTCTTTGCTTCTCTTCTTCCCTTCATTTTCTTGGTGTCTAATCTAAGGATTATGGTAATCTAAGTATTTACCATTGATACCTTGATACCCTTTGCTGTCCTGTTATTCTATACATATTAATGAATAGCCAAGTGATTGCCAAATAAAGGGTAATATACACAGAATTTCAAATGACTGAATTCATGAGAAAATACTATTAGCACAATAGAAGTGTTCTAACTAAGAATATTTATGGTAGCATAAAGGTATTCATTTTCTCAGAAACTTCCATTATTATAATTTGGTAAAAAAAAACATAATTACAAATATGAGTCAGTGATGGACTATTAGAAGACTGAAGTTAAATTTACAACTTTCCTTACCATGTCCATTAACGTTTGACCTGAGAAAACTACAGAAATATGTTATTGCTAAGTTCCAATGAGCACAGTTAAATTGTCACCCTTGTCACTTAAATTACAATTCTCTAAATGGCAAGCACAGGTTTTCTCCTTTAATTTTTAAGCCATTGAAAGAGATTTGTGGTATCTTTTTTTTCTTCTGAGCAAGTTTGGTTTATCTATTTCTCAAAAGGGAAAAGCCTGCCTTCCTGGCCATAAATAACTGGCTACCCCAAAAAACACTGTAATAGTCAGAGCCCTTCAAGGAAGCTGCTGTAGGGCCACTTCTGAATTACAGCAAAACATAACAAGTCAGACTTTTTAATAGATTTTTTTGTGCTGTTAATGAGGACTCTTATTCTGATTGTAGAATTCTCTCAGTATGGGTGAGCAAAACAGCTTAAAACTAAAATAAACAAAACCATTCTGTTACCGATGTTTAGGCTTGATTTGCATGTGCTGTGGGTTGGCATAATCTAGACTATAAATATAAAACAAAACCCATCCTGTGTTTTTCCCTTTTCTTCAAATTTCCTATGAAATGAATAAAATTTGTCAGAACCTCCACTTTCCATTTCATATCATTGTAATAGACTCTTTTTCACTAGTACTGCTGTAATGTTGGCTTTACTTCCAGATAAATTTCAAAAAATTGCAAGCTTTTTCTTGTTTCAGTGAACACCTTTATAACACACCTTGATTCTTCAACTAGATTATTTGAATATAATTCTGCTTAATATCAGTACCTTCTCTCAAAATTCAAGGTTCTCAGAATCCTGTTTGCCAGCTCAGTTTCATACCACTTGCTATAAAACCATTATAAAAACATCAATTTGTCACTTCTATTCTCAAACCCTTAAATAGTTTCCCATTTTACTAGAAATGACTTTCAAACTTACTTTGAACAAGTTGAAATTTATGGGTATTTTTTGTGCCTGCAGATTGTAGGGTTTCTTCCCAATTTTATTTTTTGCTAGTCCTTTAATTAAGTCCTACCCATAAAACATTTATTCCCTTGAATACACTATAAAATGTACGTCCTTTAAAATCATATGATAGAGTCTTAGTATATAAAGTTTCTGAATTTAAATATATAAAGATTTGTTGAACTGGTGCAATAATATAGTGTCAAAAATTTGCCTTGCATGTAGCCAATCCAGATTTGACCCTAGACAACTTATATATCACTGAAGCCCACCATGAATGATAATGGAGTGCAGATCCAGTAATAAAACTGAATTTTCCTGATTATAGCCCCTAAAATCAGTATTTTAGCTTATATATAAATGTATATTTTAATCATATTAATAAATTTAATTTATAATAAAGTCAGTAAAAGAATATGAAGTCTAAGAAAAAGAATCATAAGTGAAAATATTTTAATAGAGAAGAAATTAAAAGCAAGACCTTGAATAGAGTAAGAGCACGTTGTGTATTTACAGCAATGTCAGTGAAAATTGTGATGAAGTGATAAATTGGATTTCAAAAAATTTAATGAGAAGATAAGACATTGACAGGATTCATAGGGGTTGACTAGTGCAACAGTTCTGTTAGAACAAACAAATGTAAATAATTTTTAATATATTTTTATTTAAGTAACATGCTTATAGTTGGGCTACAGTCACAAACAGAACACCCCCATTCAGCAGTGTAACATTCCCACCTCCAATGCCCCCCTCCCCCCTTCCCATCCCTGCCTGTATTCGAGACAGGAATTCTACTACAGTTATTTGTTTTTAGGTTCAGTAAATTGTGTTTTTTTCTTCTTAAAGGATAAGGGTAAAAAAAAAAATAGCACAGGTGTGACAGTGGCAATTGCTATTATTTGCATAGGCCCAGAAAAATATGGGGAAATGGAAAAAAAATCCTTGGTCTGATTACAAGAAGGCCTCACCCCTGAGGTTTATTGGCATAAGACTGACTCTGGGCTCCAGGCATACCAATCTGCCCAATCCGAGTCATTCTCCATGGTCCCGGTGAAACTTTTTTACACTTTAGCTGTTGTTGGTATCAGGTTTCTATATTTAAAGATTCTGGATTTTATGCATTTATTTCATCGAAGTCAGGCTGATTTGGAGCATCCTCTAGTTTCAGCACACCATTAGATGTGGAGCAATTTGCCCTGTAAGCAGGCTGATGCTGAGTCATCTGGGTGTTGAGAGCACTCTTTGGATGGAATAAGTCAATGCCAGAGCAGTGGTAAGTCTTCCTTGGTAGAGGTTTGGATCCTGGTAATGTTATAGACAATTGTGGTTGTTTCCATAGATGGTATCCATTGTGGGCATTGTGGGCAATGCCCATTCTTCTAAGGCCTAAACCAAATCATTATGCCAATGTTTAGTGTATAAGGCCTAACTGCATAACCAAATTTGTGTTCTCATCTCAGACAAAAACTTGTTTGCATATGTATTATTTTTCCATTTTAATGTGCCTATTTAATGTGCAAAAGAGAAATAATGCCACAAGATATTGTTGGTACTTCTGGGAGCCGACAAATAAAGTCCAACATTCCCTGTAGTAACTTGGTTCAAACCTGAATTCTATACAGAGATACTCTTCTATCAGTTTTGCTTATAAAACAGATCTCAAAGGGGGGAAAGCAAGCAATCAAAAAAAAAAAAAAAACAGTGGGCAAAATGTCATTATATAAGAGGATATTCTTTTTTTTTTTTTTTTTTTTTTTTTTTTTTTGGTTTTTGGGCCACACCCAGTAACGCTCAGGGGTTACTCCTGGCTATGTGCTCAGAAGTTGCTCCTGGCTTGGGGGACCATATGGGACACCGGGGGATCGAACCGCGGTCCGTCCAAGGTTAGCGCAGGCAAGGCAGGCACCTTACCTTTAGCGCCACCGCCCGGCCCCGTTTTTTTTTTTTTTTTAATTTTTTTTTTTTTTTTTTTTTTTTTTTGTGGTTTTTGGGTCACACCCGGCAATGCTCAGGAGTTTTTCCTGGCTCCGTGCTCAGAAATTTTTCCTGGCAGGCACGGGGTACCATATGGGACTCCGGTATTTGAACCGATGACCTTCTGCATGAAAGGTAAACGCCTTACCTCCATGCTATCTCTCCAGCATAAGAGGATATTCTAAAAGAGTTATAGATATTAAGGGAATGCATCTGAGATATACAAAGGAGATACATGTGTCCCTTCTGTGTTTTAGAAATAGTCAAGAGAGAGGGTGCTGTTTTCGAGACACCACTTTGGTCTGTGATTTGGCCAAGGGAAGAGCACATGGAGCCATGTCATCCCCATGTTGCATACTGAAGCTTCCGACTCCTCGACTTTGCTTCCTAATTGCTGGAAGCCGGAAGTTCACCATTCCTCTCCCTGCCCCCTGAAGAAATGGGGAAGGAGAGTGAAGGCTGTGGGGGCAGCCGAGACTGCATCTTTCCCTAAGCTTGGCCAAAAAGCCTACCGCATAGAGCTATATCGTCCCCATGTTGCCTGCTAAAGCTTCCGATTCCCAAGAGGTGTTTGCTTCCTAATTGTTGTAAGCCAGAAGTTCACCAGTCCCCACCCTTGCAGGAACAGGCAAACCTGGGGTCTTCTTTAAACTGCTCCTTGCCAGAACCCACTTGCTGGGACCCTGAGCAGGAGGCCAGGGGTAACCCTGGGGACCAGGAGGAAGGAGAGAGAAGGCTGTGGGTAGCAGTCGAAACTGCATCTTCCCCTAAGCTTGGCCAAAAAGCCTACCACATGGAGCCATGTCATCCCAGTGTTGCCTGCTTAAGCTTCCGACTCCCCGAGAGGCAAGAAAAGTAAATACATTTAAAGGAGTTTTTAAAATATTTAATAGTAAGAATATGTAGCTCTTGCAATCTGCACATAAATAGCTAATGAACTTTTGAGAATTAAAGTTGCTCACAAAACATCATTATGATGGGTGACTATTATTTTAGAATTATCTTAAACACAATATAGAAACCAAATCATAAATGTAGATCTCCAATAACTGTCAATTTTAACTCAATTTATAAAAAACATTTATGTGATAGCAAAAAATGTTATGTATATTATCTGTTTTTCGATTTCTAGTAGGAATGTTATAAAAAAAAGAGGTAGGAACATGGTACAGGTAATGTAGAACCAAACTCCTGGGTCAATTTTGAGTAAGATTTTGAGTTTCTTGATTTTGCTAAGCATTAATTGCCACAATGCCTAATGAACATTATAGGCGCATGGTTTACTTTTATTTAATTTTTCAAATTAAATGTTTGTTGATATAGGTTAAAGCAGTAATAAGCATATAAACTATTTTTATTATTACACTGTTAATAAGCAGAAGCTAAACAGATTAGGCAATTTTGGGTATAGAAATCAACAGATTTTTCATATTGAGCATAATTATTTTAGTGTAGTATTTTATTTTATTTATTTATTTAGTTAGTATGCTTGGGGGGCCACCCAGTGACGCTCAGGGGTTACTCCTGACTATAAGCTCAGAAATTGCTCCTGACTTGGGGGACCATATGGGACTCCAGGGATCGAACCTTGGTCCATCCTAGGTCAGCCACGTGCAAGGCAAATGCCCTACCTCATTACCACTTCGGCTCAGTGTAGTATTTTAGTGTAGGTAAGATTTAGATACTTCAGGATGAAAAACTGCTCATAAATGTTATCTTAGGGGGGCCAGAGAGATAGCATGGAGATAGGGCGTTTGCCTTGCATACAGAAGGACAGTGGTTCAAATCCCGACATCCCATATGGACCTCTGAGACTGCCAGGAGCGATTTCTGTGAGTATATCCAGAAGTAACCCCTGAATGCTGCTGGGTATAACCCAAAAAACAAAAATAAAATAAAATAATAAAGGTTATCTTAGATAATACTAGGATTTAGACAAAAGAAGTGAATGTAAGCAGCATATAAACATTAGTCAAGAAATACTAAGCTATGATCAATAATGATGAGATTGTCTAGTAGTGTGTTTCTCTGCATCCCAATAGTTCCAATAACCTGCCAAGAATAATACCTGAGTACAGAACCAGGAATAAATAACCCTTGAGCATAAGTGGGTATTATCCAAAAACAAAACAAAACAAAAATACAGGTTTGATCCTATACAAAGGGGAAATTATGTGTTCAATACCAAGTCAGTCCATAGAAATACATTAGGATGGTAGAAAATATATCACCCCTAAAATGTATATGAAGAGTGGAGAGAGACCTCAATAGGTTGAATTCACGCTCTGAATGAAGAAAGTAGAGTTGGATCCCCAGAAAACAGTCCCCCAAGCACCTCTAGATTGGGTGATCAAGCACAGAGTGAGAATAGCCCTGAGCACTGTTAGGTTTGACACCCAAGAAACAGATGCATATGATTTTATACAAGTGAGAACACTTGGATAGAAAAAAACAATATGTGTGATTGTACAAAAATTATTGAAGATGCTATCTATCCATTCAATTGTATTTGAACTCTTATTCTCTATCACTTGAGGTCCTTATCTTTATTCACATTTATTTCTCACATTCTGAGGTATTTTAAACATACTAATTCACAATTCTTGGGCAATTTTTATGATTCCTCCTGATTATAACATTGTTGGAAGCATTTTCCATTCCTTAAAAATTCTAACTTGGAAGGTGTATAAAACGAAAAGTCTCAGTTAAGCACTCATTATACCTCAAATCTATTTTAATCTAATAATATTAAAACTATTCACCTTCACACATATGACTCAAATGAGATTTATATTTCTCTTTCTCAAAATTAAATTTATCAGGGGCCAGAGAGATGGCACAGCACTAGGGCATTTGCCTTGCACGCAGCTGATCCAGGACAGATAGTGGTTCTATTTCGTGCAACCCATATGGTCCCCATGCCTGCCAGGAGCAATTTCTGAGGGTACAGCCAAGAGTAACCCCTGAGCACCTGGTGTAACTCAAAACAATAACAGCAAAAAAAAAATAAATAAATTTAACAGTTTTGAAAATCTTTTGAATATCTCACATGCCTGTTGTGTACCTTAGATCGTTTATCTTTAAATCGGTGATCAATATTTTAGGATGACTTCCTAGTAGATTGGAGGACCCAGGGGCTATTTCCAGCAAAATCTGCCTTATGGTATAGGCCTGAAGATTAGATACTTGAGTGAGTTGGGCTTCAGTTTGCACTCAGAAGTGATTGTCATAGAACCTATATTTCGCACTTGAAGTTCATATACTCCAACCCTTTTAATCATTCCCCTCGTTGAGTTTAACAAATATAAAATTAATTTAATGATAAGAAATATTTTTGACTGGAATTAAACCTTGAAATGTCTATAACTTCCTGAGGAAAATATTACACAATCAACAGAAGTGAAACTCAAACAATTTATGACCAGCAGTTTCTGCAGAAACACCTCAGTGTCCTTGTTAGTAAAGAGAACTAGAGTTTCATATGTATCCAATGGAATGCCAAACAGTATAAAAAAAAAAACTGGCATATAAAATAACATAGATGTATTCTACATATGTACTTTTGACTGAAAGGAATCAGAATTCAAAATTTAAATATTTAGGATTCCATTAGTTGATATGAATGTTGATACATGTGAATGCAGGGAAGTATAGAGCTTCTCTGGGATAGTTTTACTAGAGGGGAATAATTTTTGGAAAGAATGTATGTGTGATAGCTTTTCTAAATTTATGGTTGTGAATTTTATAATAAAGAGAACTTTACAATATCACAGTTATATTGAAATGTATTTTTTTACTTTCGTTGACATCGTTAACTTTCATATATTTTTAATCTATGGCATTTTGGAATATAGCAATTTAATTTGGTTAAAATATAGCAATTTAATTTGGTTCCTGATATATACACTTCCTTGATTATATACCAATTCAGAACAGATATTGTAAAACAAAAATATATTTCATTATAGATATACCATATTTTCTGGCGCATAAGACAACTTTTGAAACAAAAAATGTCAACTGAAAATTGGGGGGCGTCTTATACGCTGAGTAGATCGCAAAAAATGTTTTAATATGCCGTTAAACAAAAATTGTCTGAATATTGCCACAAAACGAATTTTCCAACTCTATCCTGCACCAATCACTGCCAGGCTGCTCAGACCACCTCTCTAACTCAGCCCATCCAAGCAGGCTTTTTATGCATGCAAATTAGACAATGTTCTGGACCCGAATCTACACTGTCAAAAGCCTGCTCAGATCAGCCAGAGTCAGAGAGGAAGTCTATTACAGTATACCCTTTGGACCTTTGCTTGTTGTGATTGGCTCACTGTGGTACATACAGTTGCAGTACAGAAACATTGTCTTATACAGCAAATATAGGCCTAATCTATGATTTAACTGTAAAGTTAGGGGGTCATCTTATATACCCAGTCTTCTTATATGCCAGAAAATACAGTAATATATATAGTGGTATAAAATTATGATGGAATCTTTATTTTCAAAATTACTTATATGTTTTAATAAAGGTTATTATATATAAAATATAAATTATTTCTAAAAATTTTAAATATCAAATAAAAGAGTTAAAAGAAATAAATCAAGATTGTATTTGTTTTAAAATGTTAATTCACAATGTTCTCTGTTTTAATTAATAAACAATTTTATGCCAGAAATAAGCAAGTTTCTCTATTCTCAATATCTTTTCCTAAGAGCTTTTAAATAAATACCATTGATTACTTGCAAATTGCAGATTGTAGATTCAGAGCTCAAAACTAAAGCTCTAAGGACATAACTCAATTAAAACGATCCATAATTGTGAATTCACCTCACCAGTGCCCCTAAGACAAGGAGCTCTTTCTCACATCAGAGTGAATTATTTTAATAACCAGTGCCTGCTCAGGAAAAATCGAATAAAAAGCTAAGAATATCTTAACCCCTTTGCAATTAAAACAAAACTTTCTCTTCCTTCCTCATCTTTATACCATACTAACCTCTTGACTCTAATAAGAATATAAGTACAAAAGCATGGGTCAGGTCACTTACTATTTCAGAATTTTCTGACATGTTTTTTTCCAGGATGGTAGATTTGTCAACTACAATGTTATTTTGAAGGATTTGACAGAGTCCACATTTCTTTAAACTTCACATAATTATTTTTATACCTGCCATGCCAAATTTTCCAAACCTTTGGATTAAAATTTCAGCAGAGACTTTCATGAGCTACAAATTAATATATTTCTAGTCAGCTAGAGCTTTTCTATTATTTTTTCAGATATAATTCCTAAACTTCATTTTTTTCTGTTTATTATTTTTATTAGCAAAAATGGTGAGTCTTAGGATATCAATTGACATTAAATTTACCTCATGACTCTGGTGGTGGAAATGTCCCTGTTATATATCTAAATTAAACTATGAAGGACTTTGTAGATCACATGGTTTCAATAAAATAAAAATATCTTATAATCATTTCATCCATATTCTCTCATGATCCTTTTCTTAATTCCACTGAGAAAATAACTTATTCTTTGAAAAATGTATACAAACCTGTTTAGATATTCAGAATGATAACATCCTCTGAAAACCTACTTCCTATATGGCAATGATCACACAGAGGCGGAAAAAATTAATTTTCCATGCCTGATGAAAATAACCAATGGGTTGTAACTATTTCGCTTCTGCTTCTTGAAGAAAATTACAGAATCTCTTTAGCATTGCTGACGTTTTAGTTTGTATTATTACTAGTAGCCCTTTCTTGGTTCTGTGATAGAGTAAAATAAATTAAAATAAATAGTTTAAAATAAATATCCACAAAATTGTTGTAGTAGTTAATAATTTTTAAGCAATGCTATTATTATAGTGATTTCTTTGCTGAGAGAAATTAATTTGGAGCTCTTCTGAAAACCTATTTTTATAATAAGATCATTATTTGACTTAGATGTTTCCTGGAAACCACCTTAAAGGACTCAACTGTATTTTACTTGGTTCACAGTACCTTACTTAGTCCAAATAGATATTTTCCTTGGAGTTTTTGAAAAGCTCAAACAGTATCTGCCAAAAATCTAAAACTCCCTTTCAAAGAATCAGAGGAAGAAATGAGTAGACACCTCTCTGAGGGAAACTAATAAATGACCAACAGGCGTATGTAAAAATGCTCACATGGCTTGTCATTAGAGAAATCTAAATCATGAGATATCATCTAATATCCATGAAGATGAAACAAATCAAAAATAATGGGGATAATGTTGGTAGGAAAATGGTGAAAATGGAACTCACATCCACTGCTGGTGGAAATGTTGTCTAGATCAATTACTGTGGAAACTGTAAGAAGAGTCACTAGTCAAGGTAAACCTAAGTCCTTGTCACTCTCGTCAGTCTTTGACCTTCTTACTTTCCTTTTCAATTTTTCTCAAATGCTACTTTCTCTATTCTGTAAATGTCTTTGAGTTTTTAAATCTGGTAGGAAACTATTTGATTTTGAATCCTACTTTATATCCTATTCTCTTCTACATAAATAGACAAGAATCTGCAAAAGAAATTGCTTTTTACTTCATAGACTGTCTTCTGGTACCTGATTCTCTGTATCTGACTTTCCTACCTTGCTCCAAGATGTCAAAGACAACCTAATCATCAGACACTAGGGATTGCTTTTGAGGCCGAATTTTTAATAAACCCTATGGTATGTGATATTTTTTCTGATCCTTTATAAATTTTTACAATTTTTATAACATTTCATTCTGGCATTTCTAGTTTTTACCCTATTAAATTTTTCTAGTTCACCCTACACGTTTAAAAATTTGATAGTTGGGGGGTATTCTTTCATGTTGATCCTTTCCTTGTGAGCTATTTGCTTTCTTAGGAACATCTTATTAATTGAATGATGCCAGTCACAAAACATATACTTGTGAAAGGTAAAATGTAGGCATCATCTCTAGATATTTCTCAAGACCTCTCACATTTAACTTCCCAATGATGCTCTCTGGTTGTCCCATATGTGCAACAAAAATAATGACTGTTAACTGTCAAATGAGTGTTGAGAGTATCTGAAGATTTTATTTGTATTTCAGTTTTTTATTAGAATATTACTTTGAAGATATTTCATTTTTTTAATTTTGATTTATTTTTCCAATAATATTATATACTCTTAATTACTTCATCTTTTGTGAGGGAGAAAGTAAGGGCTGCAAGATTTTGCTTGTAGATTTGTGATTGTCATTAAAACCTTGAAAGAAGATATTAAACAACAGGCTAACATTTCAGAACAGATCGTACTATTCCCTAGGAGCAAGGCTATAATCTGAGGCTATAATTATTGATTTTAAATATTCCTTCTAGAAAGGACTCACGGTAGTATGCATAAATTAATTAGATGATATAAACGATAAGTCACCCATGCTTAAACTCTTTCTTCCTAATTGCAGAGAAATTACAATTTATATTCATTTCCTCCAGTTTGTTTGCATCTTAATTAAATGATGGAAAGGGATAATACTGTAAAAGAAAATATATGCATAAAGGACATTAGAAAATCAGTATGTACATAGCCAGTCCCTGGTAACTAATATAATCTGTACAGTTATGTTTACAAGCTCAACAGGGTACAAGTAAACAAGGTAGCTAATTATGTCCCTAAAGATTGGTTTACTAAGTAAATCCTTTATTAGTTACCTTTTATTGAAAATTTTAAGGAAAAATTTGTCAATAAAGCATGAAGCTCTGTGTAAATTTGCATATAGAGTAGAAAAATTGGAATTATTCTTGTCAAAAATCCCAACTAAATATATATGTAGTATTATATATAAAGCAATGTGTTATGACAATATCTAAAAATGTGTTTTCTTTTTTTTTTTTTTTTTTTTTTTTGGTTTTTGGGCCACACCCAGTAACGCTCAGGGGTTACTCCTGGCTATGTGCTCAGAAGTTGCTCCTGGCTTGGGGGACCATATGGGACACCGGGGGATCGAACCGCGGTCCGTCCAAGGTTAGCGCAGGCAAGGCAGGCACCTTACCTTTAGCGCCACCGCCCGGCCCCTAAAAATGTGTTTTCATAATTTATTAAATTATGTATTTTTCCAAATCATTATATCATTTTGCATGACTATAAGTATAGGAAAGTTCCATTTTCCCTTCTTACTTTATTTTATTGTATTATTTTATTTTTATTTATTTTTATTTTTTCTAATAATATCTTTAAGCAACATGGTTAGAAACTTGCTTGTAGTTGGGTTTCTGTCATATAAAAAGCATAGCCCCCTTCACAGTGCAACCTGGTTATTAATAATTGGTGGTTTCATATTTGCTGTGGCCAATTCCCTTTTGCTTCACTGAATAGGTATGCTATAAAAAGTCGTATGTTTAAGGGATAAGAATAAGACACTATTATTATAACACTACAGAGAGGTTTTTGGTGCCAAAGGAACTATAATACATACTTCTATAGGCTGTAACTATTGGCTAAATACACAAAAACATACAAACACACGCACAAGAGAAATGGCAATCTTGCCAAATACAGTTCAATGATTTTACTGGATTTTTGATAGATATGATGAAAGTGACCATGGTCAAAGGTTCTTTACTACTTCTATCTGTAAAGTTGACTGTGACATAGTCAGATCCCTAAGGGGGCAAATGCACCTACTGTTTTAGATAATTAGCTTTGAGTAGAGTTTAACCTGAATTTCAATTACAGTCTCAAGTTGAGGATCTTGACCTCTCGAGACCTCCCAGGTAGCCTTTTTTTAATTTCCAAAATGGTGTAATAGTGAGCTGCAACTATACTTGTGTTTCAAATATAAAATGTCAGATCAAGGAAGAGTCAGTCTGCTGTAAAAAATAATGCACACCATTAACCATAAGAGAGGCAGCAATCAAATCATGCACAAAAAATAATGATGATAATAAACTTAGAAACATTTCTTAAACTTCATAATTAGAAATTTAGTTTTTCTAATTAGTTGTTGCATATTTGATTTTGAATTTTTTAGTTTCAGTCCTGTAAAATATGAAACAAGACCTTTTAGGTTTTCTAATTTTATATAAATAAAATATATACTTTTTATGTATAATATACTATAATATAGTACTATATAACATATTAAAATAAAACCAATGAAATTGAGTTAACTTTTCCAATGATCTCCTGAATACGGATAGAGCCAAGAGTTCATCTCATGACTATCCCTCTCAATGGATATGGACCCAAAATAAAATGCATTCAACAGAATGCTGAGTAAACTAGACAGAATGTAAACTGAAAAAGATAATCTAACTTGCAATTATTATTGACTTTCTAATAAGAGTAAAGTAAGCTAGATAGGACACGAGGAGCTGATTTGAGTTAACAGTATTTTTAAGTTAGATTATTTATTTTATGCTTATATTTTTTTCTTCCTTCACACTCTACAATATGCTCCTTCTAAGGAGAAAAGGAGAAAATCAAGAGAGGAAAAAGCTGATATGTATTTCTTTGCAAAAAAGAAAGAAAAAGCATCAGATACGAGGAGGTAAAAAGGGGTTTCTCAGAGGCATCTTAGAGGAGTCTGGGAGTCCAAAAAATCCCAACCAACTAGAATAGGGATTCAATGTAAAGATCAGATGATACTGCACTCCCTGATCCTACATTTTCAGGGATACCCAATATACCCAAAAGATAATAGGGACTTCAAGGCTATACATGTGGATGTTGGGGACAAACCTCATGGTACTGGATATTCAAGTCAGGGTCAAGTGCATGTTTGCATGAGTAAGGACAACTCTAAGAACTACATGTTTTCTACTCTAAGAAGTACATGTTTCAATTATTCATTTATTTCTACCATGTTAGGAGTGAATGTGTATTTTTCCCCTTCAAATACACTCTTAATTTATATGTTTCCATTCTATTTTGAAATATCTTAGCAAATGACTTTATTTGGAAATAGGATGATTATTTCACTCCTATTGAGGTGAGTTGAGAATACAGTGAAGAAATACAATGAAGAAACTGGGAATAAAAAGACAATGATGGAGAGAAATGTATAAGATAGTAAAGGTGGAGATTGGAGTGATGTGCCCAAAACCCCACAATCCACACATAGAAGGGACCAAATCCATAAATGCCTTATCTTGGTTTGTTATGGCCAGAACTTCAAATAACATTTTTTTCTTGAGTATGTCACTTCATGTTTTTGGGACTGCACAACAGCCTTGTAAATTAACGCATGCTTTATTATGCTTTACAATAATATTATTATAGTAACAATTAAAGAAATAAATGTAGGTCCTCACACATATAAGGCATATGTTCTAATATTGAGTCATTTCCCTACTGCAAAAATTTACATTATTTTAGATATGTAATAAAATAGTGCTCTTTTAGGATGGATGAAGAAGGAAAGGGGGCAGGATGGGTAGGAGAGGGAAGGGAGAGATTTATGGATAAGTGGATGCATAAAAGGATAGACAGATAAGAAACTAGAAGAGATAAAATTTTCAAGAAGGGAAATTAGTCACTAGTTTATTTTTAATTTTGCTTTGGGTATGGGGTCAAACTCAGCAGTGTACCCAGCTGACTCCTGCCTCTGAGCTCAGGGCTTACTCCTGGCAGTCTTGAGGGACCATTTGGAATTGTACACTGGGACGTGTACAAGGTAAGCATGCAACCCTGTGTACTATTGCTCTAGGCAAGAGGCAAAGATCTTTTACGAATTTTCCTCCCAGATGAAACCAACATCCCCGATAACACCTTAATTTCAGGCTTATAGCTCCTGAACTGTGAAGAGAATAGGTTTCCTCTGGTTTAACCTACCCATTTTGAAGAGATGTGTTATGGCATCTCAGGGAATTTAATACAGTTGCTGTAAAAGCTGTGTATGCTCATTTTAGTATAGTCATAAAGTGTTACTTGTACCACTAATACCTTATGGACCTTACTGATATTTTTACTGACTTAATAAATGATCATTTGACTGCCTTTTCATGAAGATTAAATAAGTACTTAAGAAGGAGGTAAATTTTTATAGACATATAAAATATAGTCAAATTCAAAATCTACATTATTGATTGGTTCTTAATGGATCTATTTCCTTACATACTTTTTGTTTATTTGATGCTGAAATATTAATTTCTAATTGATATTCTTATTATTATTGCTTATTTGGTCTATGCTAGTGATGCTCAGGGGTAACTTCTGGTTCTGGAACTCAGGATTCACTCATGGCCATGCTCAAGGAACTATATGGAGTGCCAGAAATTGAACCCTGGTAAGCCATTTGCAAGGAAAATGCCTTACTCACTGTAAAAATATTCCAGGTCCATGTTGATATTGATGGACCCTACATTTATTTCCATTCATACTTCTTTACAAGTGGGTAAATTTTCTTTAGAAAATTACTGTCATGATATTTGGGCTTAAATACACATAGAGTTTTAATTCTAGATTTTGTCATTTCTTCTAGGTGTTTTTAATTTTATCATATTTAATATTTGTATTTTTGAATTATATTTTGATGTCAGCATGTTCAGATCTACTGCTTATTTTGTGTTTGTTTCATTTACCTGATAAACTTATTTAATGTTTTCTCCTCTGAATAATTTATCTTAGACATGTCTTTTGTATAAGGAAAATGGCTTTACCTTGCATTTTGAGTTAATGTAAATATCTTTTTCCTATATGCTCTATGCTCATTGACAAGATCACAATATCATTGATTAATAAACAGATATTATGAAAATAAATTGATTTTAAAATGAAAGGAACTACTTTCTTATAAAAATATTGACAGGCATTAAACCTTATAGAGAGATCAAGTACCACAAGTCAAGAGTAGAACTGATCACAACTTTCTAAATTTGTATAAATAAAATAATTGAATTAAGCCAGAGGCATTGGGTTCTGTGCTGCAGTCTCTAAATCTTTCTGTATATTTGTGTAACTGCAAACAGAGTCACTTTGTGGAGAAATAACCCTCAGCATACAAACAGAACAATCATCCAATTCCAATGAAAACACTAACTTTTTTTGCTGTTCATCTTAACCTTGCCTAGTTTGCAGGTGTTTAAGTCAGTCTGTATAGTTATCTGAAGGCATACCTAGTAACTTAATACAGTGAGAGATCTACATAGCCTTCATGTTGTTACTTACTGAAATTCCAGCTAGTTACCTTTGAAATTTTTCTGCAATTAAGACTGACCCTTAGGCTCAATTAAAAGTTTTAGAAACACTTGTCCTTAGTAGCAGCTTCTATAAACCGAGCCACAAGCAAAAATACTGGTGTTTTCTTTTTGTTTAATTGTAGGAAAATTGTTTTGATACAAATGTTTAACACATTTTAACACAAATGGTTTAACACACATATTTGTATTTGTCTTAAATTTGTGGTACCTATGCTGAGTCATAGACTCCATTTTTTTCTCTTACATGTTGAAACTTGTAGGTGAAAACTAACCAGCATAATTTAGCTATCTGACACAACTTGACATGACTACAAAGAATATCCATCATTTATTTATCTTTACTGATGTCTATAAAAGAATATGCACAACTTGTTCTCACTATATTGATGATTAGAAAAAAAAACAGGAAGTCCAACTACTGCATCTACCATGTATACATACATCCTACCTGGTGACTCCTGTCAACTAGTCCAAAGTTTCTAGCAAATAATCTAAATTTCGTTAGTTTCCTTGGTTAAGTATAACTCCCTTCCACCCTATATCGTGGTTATGTTTACAAACCAGGATTCCTGCTCTTGATCAAAAACTTTCTTGTAGGGGCCGGGCGGTGGCGCTGGAGGTAAGGTGCCTGCCTTACCTGCGCTAGCCTAGGAGACGGACCGCGGTTCGATCCCCCGGCGTCCCATATGGTCCCCCAAGCCAGGAGCGACTTCTGAGCTCATAGCCAGGAGTAACCCCTGAGCGTTACCGGGTGTGGCCCAAAAACCAAAAAAAAAAAAAATCTTAAAAAAAACTTTCTTGTTTACTTCATAGTTTAATTTTTTCTCAAAGCATTTCTGAAGTCTGATTATGTGTCAATGGGCATATATATAAAGGTCAGACATTACTACAGTGTTCAAGTCGTGAAAAATTCACATCACTTTTTAAAGCAGGAAATAACAATGGATTATCTGTTTTTCTATTTTCATTTTAAGAGCTTCCATGATTTATTTAGTTGAACTTATTCAGAATAATCTTCCAAAATGAAGGGCATAAATTTAATAACCATAATATCATCTACATATGCTACTTGTTGTGTTTTTCCAGATTTATATATTTTTAGTTTTTATTAATTAATGATTTTTATTTTGACCAAAGTGGATTAAAAATCATTCACAGTAGTATTTTAGGAACATAGTGACATTGAATCAGGGGCATTTCCACCACCAATGTTGTCCTCCCTCCACCCATGTATTTTAGTGTACATCTATACACCCCATTGACAGTAACATATATTTGTTGTGTGAAGCTATTATGCCTTCCACAACTTTCTCTAAAACCTGGAATGATAATCCATCCGTTCCACATAAAAAATCTTAATTCCCTTCCAATTGCCCAAAATAAATGTATTGTCATGGTATAATATCAACACAAAGTTTAAAAGTTCAACCAAATCCCAATCAGCTTATAAAGACACAAGAGTTCTCCAAATATATTAGGTCAGGGACAGAGAGAAAAGAGTTCATTAGATAGGGTGTTGCCTTGCTCACAGCCAACCAAAATTTCCTCAATTTTATAGTCTCCCAAGCCCTTCAGAATTGATTCCTTGTACGGAGTCAGAAGTAAGCCTTAAGCAATGTTGAGTGTTACCCCTAAATAAAAATCAAACAAAAATCCTCAAACATATTTAGTTAGGCATGAAATAATAGTGAAGATATTCAAGTTTAAAGAAGGTTAACATATAAACAAAGTACAGTCTTTCCAAACTTGGGAATGTGGCAACATGTTGAACTCAGTTTTTTGAGAATTCAGTCTGGGTCTTCTGGGATGAAAATTCTACCTTTAGAATCATTATTGGTCAATTCTCCCTTAAAAAATTTTGCATGAATTTACAGTTGAGGAGTTTAATAAAATTGTTTCCTCTTTGTAGAATTTTGGACTTCTGATTAATTTCTTTTATTTTGCACTCTAACCCTTTCAGTCCTAGTGAACAGGATTTTCTCTTGATTCATTAAAATACTCACAATACATTTGTACATATTTCTTCTATCTGCTGGATTTTATTTAAGTAGATTAAAAGTTAATTAAAAGATTAGAAGTTTCTAAAATAAGTTTATCACTATTTTCAACTTCTAATGACATAATAAAGAATGTCTTTATAAGTTACTTTATTTAGACAGAAATTTAGACAGAAAAATAACCTGTTAATTATTCTGGCATTTTAACAATTTACACAATATCAGTCTTAAATTTTATTTACAAATTTATTTGATTTGTTTACTTATTTTAAATATTTCTTCTTTATTTTTAAAATATCTTTATTTAAGCATATAATTAAACATATATTTGTAATTGGTCTTTAGTTATATAAAGGAAAAAAAGAACACCCTTTTAACCAATGGAAAAATAAAATAAAATTTTTAACTACTTTTCTCTGGTAGTAAATCTCTTAATGTTAATGTCTCAATATATATGAGACAAGACTCAAATAATCACAAAGTTTGATACCTTCTTTAACAAGCCTGTGCACATTTTTTCTCTTTATTGCTTGCATCTTACTAATAATAGACAAGCAAGAATAAACCAGTCTAACCTTCAAGATATTGTTGGCAAACTTCCTCAGCAAAATATTCTATTTATGGGTCCTGCTTTTCACAGAACTACAGGTAAAAATTTCACAAACACTCTGCTGCTACAGGTTCCACTGCTTAATTCCTTTCTACAAAAATGAATGGCAATAACTTTCACAGACTCCCAAAATAACCTGCAAAATCATATCAAGTAAGAAGTTTCTATTTTAATGTAGTGGAGTAAATATGGATATTAACCAGGATTCTCTTCCTACAATATTAAGTGAAGTATTTCCTAGATTCTTCTGAGTCTTCCCCCTGAAAATTCTTTGACATTTAGATTCCTTCTGTCAGTCATCTCCTGACCATTTTGATATGTATGACAATCACACATTCTGAAGTCTCGTCTTCATTTATTTTATCAAGACCCAAAGTGGTGTTGCCCAGACTACACCCAATGAGGCTTTCTGAAATGGGGATCATGTGCTCCTGAGGTCAAACTCAGGACCTGTATATAGTGTATATGTGCTATGCCACAAGAGTCATAGCCTTATTGCACATGTAATATTGCTAGCATAACCCATTTCCTTATGCCAAACTCTATTTACTTTTTGTAATTGACAGTTTTTATATAAATGTACATAAATGTAGTTAAAAAGAACAAATATATGTAGCATCTATTTGTGAGATATGAAGCATGACATGGGATCATACTAGGGTAAAACAAAATGGTGGCCTGGACCATATAGGGAGAATGAATTTTCTTTTCATTTCAAGCTGTTAGATTTTAAACATATTTTATGGCAAATAAGTCTCTTCACACATCTCCCCAGAGTACCATCTGAATGGCTCTATCTATTCTGACATAAGTGCATCACACTCTAAATTATAACTGCCATTTTTAAATAGACCTGTAATTATATGACCCTATCTGGACAATCCAGGTTAAATTTTCTAATTTTAAGGTTAACTGATGGTTCATATTTCACTGCAATTTTAATTCTACTTTACCACTTAAAATATCATATTATAGAATCATAAGATTATTATTCAGACATCTTGGGATTGAGGAAGCATTATTTTGCATACCATAAATATCTTGGGAGAGAGTTGATGGTTCATTTAAGAACATATTGAGAAAGAATTGCATCCAGACTTCCAAATGGATAAGTCCAGGTGGTAGCTCAATAAACAAGTCTGAATATTTGGCAAGAAGACAAGCATAATATGTGGATTTTATGTCTTCAGTGCAGTGTTTTTCTGAGAACTTGTCTAAAATGGATATTATCAAGTTCTATTGTAAGTGTAATAAAAAGACCAAGATTATGTACTGAGTGGGTACCCCAAATGGTACCAGTGGGGATCATGCTTAAGTGATACTTAAGAACTAGATCTATTATATAACAAGGGTTTATGTACATATGAGAGAATGGGAGAAGTAGGTAGTGAGATAGTTATGGGTGACTTTAAAGAAGTAGTTCAGGGGTTTGTACCACTAATAGAAAATATATTGGATGCTTCAAACCTACTATCATATATACAAAGTGTGAATTTATATGCATTTGCTGATTAAAAATGAGTCAGTTTTATATGTCATATATGTAATGAGTGAGCTGAAGGACTTTGGAAGTGTTGTATAGAGAAACAGATAGTAAAAGAAGAATCCATATTTTCTACAATTTGATCTGACATTCCACAATTCTTGTGATCTTGGAAAAATTGCACTATCATTCTGTATTGTACCTTTTCAATTAGTAGTATGCATGCATTTAACACAGAATGGTAAAAATCTATGTGGAGTTATATTTTAGTATCAATTGCAACTGTAGATGTAAAAAGAAACATTTGGGAAACCAGTATAAAGAAAAATAATGTAAGTAAAAGTAATGAGAATTTCTCTTTGACCTGAGCAAACGAGAATTAGTATCAAAACTTGGTGACTTTATTTTTATAAGTCGAATTAATGTCAGTCCCTCAGAGTTTCTTGCTCTGTGAATGTATATTCTCTGTCTCCATTTCATTCCACTTCTTTCTCTTATTAATGTTTTGAGGGTTGTAGCAAGTTCTGTTCTCAAATTGTATGAAGCAATAAATGACTCTGATTCCCAACTCAGGAAAATCTCATTTTCAAAAAGTGTTTGAGCATTGACTGTAATTGCATTCAGAATATCTTGTTTCAAAAGTTTTGCTTTTGTATAAATAAGGAAAGAGACTTTGAGAACTACATCTACTAATAAATGTGGAACAACACCAGTAAACAATTATTTGTTGAATGAAGTGAAATAATGGAAATGAAAACAAATTTCTGTATGCAATATATCTATATTTTAGTAAGAAACACTAGTAAAATATAATTAAACACATTTAGATAAAATACCTTGATGAAAAGTAACAATTGTGATAGTTTTGTAATGATTCAATATATTTGAACAGTTCCCCCAAAAGGTAACTTTAAAATGTGCATGATTAAAATAAGCAATAATAAAATAAGCAAATTAAAATAAGCAAATTTTAGAGGGATTTTTTATATCATATTACTAAGTTGTATTTTTGAGCAGCAGTTTAATTCCTATTCTTTTAAATTTATGTTCTTTAAAACTAAAAGAGACACAGGTATGGCTTAAAGTGTTGAAGCATATGATTTGCATATAGACGTCAGAGTTTTGATCTCTTTTACCAGAAAATCTCCTAAGCACATCTAATTTTTTAATAAACTTCTCATTTCTAATAAAAAACATTTTATTAAATAATACAATATACATAGTTATTTTCCCTTGCTGGGAATTCCAAACAATGAGGTAACACTGAGTTCATACTCAGCCTCTTTTGGGGAGAAACATAGTTGAAACCACTGAGTCATCTCCTAAACCCTTGAGATTAATATATATTGTAAATGAAATCACTTTCCTCAAAGTTTTCTAAAAACTAAAGATTTTAAGATGATCCCAGTTAAATTATTGTTTTCAAAATTTTAATAACATCTAGAAATCAGTGTATCAAGCACTATGGGAAAACTCCTAAAACAGTACTAATAGTTTACATGTAAATTACTCAAATGAATAATGTTTAATGGACATTGAGTCCAATATTAATACAGACAGAAATATTTGCTTCATAAACTATATATAGGATTTCTATGACATATGACATTACCATGGCAACACACAAAATTTACTATCTCCTAAATAAATTGCTTTATTTTTCTTATTACTATTGACTAGTATAAAGTGGAAAAGCTTTGACTCATTTATTATCTCACTTTTATTACTTTGACTAAATCACTTATAGTAATTTGCTGAAATTAATTTCAGTTTATTTATTGTTAGTAATTCTTTGGAGCAATTATTTTTATTTTCATTGATTCATGTTTTGAAAACTATCCAAAGAGATTATTGATTGTTTTTAGAGAAAATTCAACTCTACTGGTTTACTTGCTGATATAAATATGGTTTTATTTTCCCAGCTATTTTACAGTTCCTAAAAGTTCTAAGCAAATTTTGCCCATCTAAATGAAAATACTCTAGTAGAGATGCATTTGATCTTTGGCCTAAAAAAATGGACCAGTTTTGAATCTATTAAGAAAATTCATTTTAGCACTCTCATTTGTGCATAACTCTGACTACTCTTTGGACCCCTCTTTGAACCAGCTGAAAAATCTTACTGGTTTTCATATTAATTAAGAAGTTAAACAAAATCATGAACAGATGTTCATTTTTATATTATATAAAGAACATGATTTTTTTAAAAATGTTGTCACTGGGTTGACATTTTCTTAGAATATGTCAGGGCATGAGGAGAGAACTCAAAGGGCTAAAGCACATAACTTGCGAGTTGGATTACCCCCAGTTTGATCATTGGTGGACCCTGTTCTTCTAGGGGCAAACAGCACTGATGCTCAGGACTGGTCACTGAGACATCAGCTCCATGCTGGCAGGCTGAGTATGACTGGAAGCGACCCCAACACCCAAACAGCACTGGGAGAAACTTCACAAGTAAAGAGCTGCTATGACTGTTAGAAATCAAGTTCCTCAAGGTCATTTGCAGCAGTACTGCAAAAGCTAATTTTATATAAAATGTTAAACCTGGTTTGCATTTTCATAGTTATGACATCTCCTGTAGATTTTAACTATGAATGAGAAAATTATGTAAAGCCTCAAAAATTATTATATCTTAAGATATAAATCAATTGGTTAATTTACTCAATTAGATATCCCTGCTTGGTATTGTGCAATGGTATTTTGAATTTAGGAATGTTCACAAGGTAGCATTTTGATTAATATACTTATATCTTATTCATATAGAAACAAAGTGATCAGATAGATCTGGTGGCATGATTTTAATTTGTGACCAATAAAATGCCTCAATGAACGTTTCTAGAAAATAATCCAAAATATATTGTTTCCTGAGTGTACCACTGCATAATCTAATTGATATAATACCTGAGTGTTATATATTTGTGTTTTAGAAAGAAATGTATACTCCTATTATATAAATATCAACATAGGAAATTCTTAAAAAAGAAAAAAATCTCATGTTGACAATACCAGTACTCTCTTATCTCATAGATATATTTATTTAGATATTGTTGCATTTCAGTCATAAACAGAACAACTCCCTTCACCAGTGCAACATTCCCACCACCAATGTCCCCCTCCTTACCTAGCCCTGCCTGTATTTTTTTTACAGTTGCTTTATTAGATTTGAGCATGCATAAGTATATTAGAAATTTTCATACACACAGATATATATGAATTTACAGGTGGTGAAAATAATATAGCATGAACATGATATCATTTGGGATCAAATATATTGCAGCATAACTATCATTTTGTCTATTGTATTGTTAAGTCACTCTTCAAATTTTAAAACTCCAAGTAGTTTAGAGTCACTAGGGAGTAGAACATGACTTGTAACCTACAAAGCTATAAAAGACAACGTAAGTAATTATCTATAATTTGTAGTCATTGCTACTATCAATGTGAAGAATGTAATAGGAAAAAATGTTTTATACATTCAATATACATTACAGACCCTTGTATATATATTTTACAGTTTTAATTTAAAAGAGTGTTCTTGTTAGATATTTCACCTACATCCTGGTATGGCAATAAAAATGCAGATATACTGTTTAAAGAGGAAGTATATTCCAAGAGTAACACTTAGGTTTAAGAGTTAGTATTCTATCTCTTATTTTTAGAATTATTTGACGTTTTACCTAAAGATGCTTATGGTCATAAGATTTAAAATGGTATTTGCATATTTTTTCACTTAGAATTAAGATATAAAATTTTACTACTAAATAGAAATCTTGACATTTGTTGAAAAAACTTTAAAAAATAAAACAATTTTACTATCGAGTATCATTTCATTCTATAACAATGTATAAACAGTAAATATCTTTGATAAACAAGAAATTTTTGAAAAATTAAACAATACATCACAATCAAAATAGCATAGACTCAAACATAATACAACTATTCTACATTCTATACCTCAAATTAAGAATTTCTAAATGTTAAAGTTTATAAACATTGGGATTATTTTTCCTTTGGTTTTTGGGCCACACCCAGTGATGATCAGGGTTTATTCCTGGTTATGCGTTCAGAAATTGCTCCTGGCTTGGGGACCATATGGAATGCCAGGGGATCGATTCACGTCCTGGGTGAGCTGCATGCAAGGCAAATGCCCCACCACTTGTGCCACTGTTCCGGTTCCCAACATTGGAATTTCTAACTTAAGCATCTTTGTATAAATATATTGGTAATGATAGTTAACTTCATATGGTATTATGGCATTTAAATTCATATTTCTAAGTAGATATGTAGTTCAAAAGTGTAATATTGTATTTTATTGCTAAATTATAAAATAAATATATAATATATGATTGAATTAAAGTAAAGATAAAGCATTAGTGATTTTAGCTATTGCTATGAATACATTTATCTTAATATTATGGAATGATATTTAATGTGAGGGTATAATTTCTTAATTTTATTTGTCCAAAACAGTTGGATCTATAAAGAAGAAAATTATTAGATAATAGGTCAAATACTTAAGTTTGTTACTAGTTTTATATTGTTAAATTTCTCATGTTGCCATACAGTAGATCATAAACTGGGTAGTTTAAACAATCTATATTTTTTTCACCTGGTTTTGTTTTGTTTATTTTTGTTGTTTGTTTGGAGATATTTCCATGTATCCAGCTCAGAGCTTACTCTTGACTCTATCAATTGTGGTAGTGCTTGGGACACCATCTGTTATTGAGCCTGGATCAACTTTGTGGAAGATAAGCAAATTAATTCTGATACTATCTCTCTAACCACATTTTGTCTTATTGAAGTGGCAGCCTGGAATTGCACTGACCCAGACAGCCATTAAGCAAACAGGAAAGTTAAACCATAAAATGTCTTAACTGAAATGTACTGAGAAATGCACAATGAATCTTTTTATTTATATTTTTTGGGGATCATGCCTATTGGTGTTCAGGTGTTCTTTCTGGATTTTTGTTCAGAAATTAGTACTGATGGGCTCAGGGGACCATATGATCTCAAAGGATGAAATCTAGGTTGACCTGTACAAGGCAAACAGCCTACCCACTGTACTATCACTCTGGCCTCTGTAATGCATAATCAATATTAACATTTGCATAGAATGGAATATAGATGTTTTAATAATACTGTATATTATTACTGATTTCATGGTAGAGGGTAAATTTGGAATATGCTACATGAAATATTAACTATCTCAATTTTTAATAAAAGAGCATATTCACTGAGATTTGTTTTCTTTTGTAAGTTTATGTGGTTTTATTGACAATATTTTTATTGGATAGAGCAATACATTTCATTTTTCTACCTAGAATTATGTTTTGTATCTGTAATATTAGGTATGTTTTTTTCTCATTTTGTATGTGTATTTTATGTCGTAATAGCAAAATTGGAAGGTCAATACATGTATTTTGTATAATTTAAGATTAATAGAAAAATGATTTCTTATGCCTTCTTGTCTCCAAATACAGCTACAGCTAAGAGCTATGAGCTTTAGCTTAGCTTTTTCAGATTTATGGTTATCACGGAATAGAGTTTAAGAAGAATACATCTTTTAAACCATAATGATATAAAATCTACTGTGGCTGGGACTGGTGCAATAGCACAGTGGAAGGACCTGGGTTTGATTCCAGACATTCCATATAGTCCCCTGAGCCTGTCAGGAGTGATATCTGAGCACAGATCCAGGATTAACTCTAAGCTCCACCTGCGTTGGCCCCAAAACCTAATATTATTATTATTATTGTTATGGTTTGGGGGCCAAAGGTATTATTATATAAATTTTAAAAATTATTGTGAAATATCTTACTCTTCTCAAATAGTTTGGCAAATAAATCTTATTAAAATTAGGCATTAAAATGTGCCCTTTACTTGAAATGCAATATTGATTATTTGAACTTTGAATTTCCTGGTATACAATAGAAAATTTTTTATAATTAATTTAAAATTTTTCTCAAGCTAAGAATAGCCTGATTTCTATTTTCCTTGTTTCTTGGGAAGTTCAAATATAATATATGTTGCAGAACTCTACTAATACTAGTTTCTTGATCAGTGACTTCTAGATAGAGGCAAAGACTGTACCTAATTAATTTAATTTTGGAAATTCTGGGATTAATTACTAGGTGCCTCTTTACATTTTTTTTTCAAAATGGTTTCATTTCACTATGGTACCATGGCTCTTTTAGCACCTGTATTTATAAATATATATAATATTGCTGAATCTTGCATGTCTATTGAAAACAAGATGATGATTGAAATATAATAAGTAAGGATAAAATTGATAATATGCCAACAATACAAAACTCCCAATGCCACAACCATATGCATCATTTAAACAAAGATGCATTACCTATTTTCTCCAGGAGTCAGACTAATTTCTCAACCCCAGGGTTCTGATAGTGGAAATTTAACATTGAACTATTTCAGAAAACATCTCAATTGCAGGAGATCACTTTGCCAAGTTCATTTTCTTCCAGGCCTGGTCCATATAAAAAGATTGAATGAGGCAAGACAAAGTTAAGTTAAATGAGCAGGAATGTGAAATGCAGAATTTCACTGTACTGTATATCAATATCAGAGGAAGGAGATTTATAGATTTTAGTGAATGAGACAAACCTGAGCTCTCGCCTTTAGAGATATTCAGCTTTTTCTGTCCTCTGCTCCATTACTGTCTCTCCTTTCACCTTTCCAAAAGTGATGTCCAAAGCACTCTAATAAATGCATCCAAACTTAACTCCACACTGCTAAATCTGCTTTCTGGATGATCAGTCAGTTCTCCAAGATGAGAACCACCGAGTGAAAGAAAAACTGAACAGAATGAAAAACAGATCACTTTCATAAATGAATTAGTCTAGATGCTGCTTTTTATCAGTCGATTCAAGAAAGGAAAGTTCGCAAAATAAGAAAATTAAAACTTGCTTTAAGAGAATATATTGTCAAAGGGTAAACAAGTTTGCCATTACAAACTAGAGGCTAGCACTGCAAAGTAAGATATCATGTTATAAAAATTATATAATCATATATATGCAACATGAGAAAGAAGGATATACAATAGACTTAGTGGAAGACTATTGATATTTTGCTGATGGGTATAATGTAATGATATATCTAGTAGATGGATAAATTTTACCTTAAAACATATACATACTATAGATGTATATGTATATACCTATGCATATACATACTGGTAAAGTAACATTACACACATTAACAAATACATTTAAAATATATAAAATAATATAATTCAGATCACTGGAAAATTTTGAAATCAGTAAGTGGGGAAAGTCTAAGAAAAATAAAAACATGCATTGAATTCTATTCAATTCCTTGTATTCCATTCTGTAAAAAAGCATGAATTTTTATTATGGAAGAGAGAGGAACTGAATTATAAGAAGGTGAAAATGGTGCTAGAACGTAAGAGTAGTGATGCCTTATGTCTTTATTTTTATGAAGGAGAATGGACCATTTGCTGAAAATGAGATATTTAGGTTTTGATGGCAAGATGGCAGAAACAAACATTCACCCAACAAACTGATTGTTACATCAGACCAGATTCTACCATGTGAAAGCAGCACAGCAGTGAAAACCCGCAAACTTAAAATTGAGTAGAAACTAACAATGGCTTGAAAGATTTTCAAACAGTCATTTGAGGATTGGGGACACACAGTTGGCACCTCTTTTTTTGGTGGGTGTGCCCCAGTGACACTCTTGGGTTACTCCTGGCTATATGCTCAGAAATTGTTCTTGGCTTGGGGGATCATATGGGATCCCAGGGATCCAACAAAGGTCCGTCCTGGATCAACCGCGTGCACGGCAAACTTCCTACCACTTGAGCCACCAATCTGGCCCCCAGTTGGTACATTTAACTCAGCTTTTAAGGCATCAACAAAAGCATCACAAAGTTCCTGAATAGCCCACTTAGATCTCTTTATGCCAATTAAGAAAATATAAATATATGACCTTGAACTGAAGAATGAATGTTTAGAAGCACATGTTTAAACTCCTGCATATTAATTTTGCTACTACAGAATATAGTGACAGTGATGAAAGATAGATTTGACTTGGAATCTGTAAACTTCCAGTTGGATACAAACATTCCATGTTGCATATTTCAAAAGATTTGAAGTGCCTGAGAGGTATTTGACTATTACAAGGATCAAGAAATAATGGTGAGGTTTATTCTTAAAAAAATTAATAAGTAAAATATTACTCCTTAAGAGGTCAAATAAGGTCTTGTTGAGAAAACTATTAAAAAAAAACTTTGTACAGAAATAAAGTGAAAGACAAAAGAAATACTGAAACTTGGTTTTTCAAAAGGTGATGTGATGCGAATCTCACCATAGGAGATATTATGATTCCTCACAGGCCCAGAAGTGTGAGTGGCTAAATTAGAATGGAGTACATGTTATTGAAGATAAGGAGATCACTTAAACTGCAAAGCCTGGCTGCTGAATGCATTTTTTTTTTTCACAAAGGCCACTAAAGTCTCCAAGAATGATAACAAGCAGAAAAATACCTGATGGCTTCTAGCTGGAATCTTCCTTAAAATGCAGATGTCCCTGCTTAGAAAGTAGGCAATTTTGAAAAATGGAGGGACATAGGGCCTCATAACATGAATCTCCCCAAAGTGGAAGGGTATTGATCCAGAAGAAGTAGCCCTGCAGAGTCTGGAGAATGCCAGTTCTCAATCTGGCACGTAAGGCCAGAGCTTCACATAATTTAGATGATTCCTTTAATGTACTATCCTTCAAGAATGTGACACAGTATGGATTCCTGAGGAACTATTTACCTTTTATATTCCAGATGTTAGAATAAAATAATACTGTCATTTCAAAGGCTGGTGGGATATCGGTGATTTCTTTGTAATACCCAAAGGTTTTATTCTTTCCTTGCATTGTCCACAAAGACTATAAGTGGTTCAGAGCAAATCATCAAAATATGCCTTATATAACTGGAATATTTAGAAAATTTCCATGCTATTACAATGATTTCTGGTTGCAATGTCCATTATCCCTTCTTCTCCTAGTGTTCTTGAATATATTTTGAATACTCACAGTGGTCTTGCTTAAAAAAAAAAATGTATCCTTCACTGAATCTCTTTCTGTCTGGGTTTATATAAAAAATATGTGTTGACATATAGAATCAGAGCCCGAAGTTGACCTCCAGCAAAGACACACCCCCCCTCTGCCCACAGAACCCACAAATCTTTCCACATTAATTTTAGGCTAGCAAACTTGAAAATGTTTCCTTGTTAGAATATACATGCTTACAAAGATGTGCTGCACAGCATTCAGCATTCTAGTTAAAACGAAAAAGAGGAGTTAGTTTAAAAATAGTTCAAGCTCTACTTGTATTTGGTAATATCTAAAGAGAAGGTGCAATTCAAAGCACACACTTATATATGCTTTTTTCTTTCATCTACTTCCCTATTTCTTTAAATGTCTTTAGCAGACTTCCTAACATCTACCAATTGTGAGTATTTTTTTCTTTATGGGAAGAAAACTAGTCAGAAATAATACAAGTTCATATTCTCAACTAAAACCTTCTAAACTTGTGTGTCAAGCCCTCATTTTATCTTCTCAGTGTTTTTTTTTTTATTTTTTGGGGCCACACCTGGTGACCGTTGGGGGTTTTTCTGGCTATGTACTCAGAAGTCACTCCTGGCTTGGGGGGACCATATGCAACACCAGGGATCGAACCGTGCTCTGTCCTGTGTCAGCCGTGAGCAAGGCAAATGCCTACTGCTTGCCTCATTGCTCCGGCCCCTTCTTAGTGTATTGATGTGACATTAAGAATGGCCACCTCCAGCACTTTTTAGTAAAGAGAAATGAAGAAACTGAGCTAGAAAGCCAGAAGCCCTATTAACAAATAGAGAGGGAGCTTCTGGTAACCATGGACTTTAATGAAGATTTTTCTCCCGACGAGAAACTTTCCATCAAATAAGTTGTAATAAAATAGTTTAAATACAAATGCAACTTAGACTTTCTAAATGTATCCATGATATGAACTTATGGAAATAAGCACTGAATCATACAAACTGTTAAGTTATTTTTACTTACGTGTTCTGGATTTTGCCACTGATTTTGGAATATTGATGGCAAATCTATTTGATTTTATTATTACAAATAAAATATATTCCTATTGAATCTTAATGAATCAATAGAATTTAAATATGTCCTTTTAAAAACTTTGATTTTCACAAGTTTGATTTTTAAGATACAAACTAGATAGAGAGAGAGACTATAAACAGTCTATATAATATGTATATTCCCGTATACTATTTCAGGTATTGTTTAATTTTCCAGTTTTCCTTAAATATTGACAAATTGTCACCACTGTTTTGCATTATAGTTTTGTAATAAAATAAAGGTTTAATAATAAAATGTAGGCTAAAAAGATAAACTTTCATTTATTAATTACCAAGGGCTTATGTACTGTTTCCTTTTTAGTTTACAAGGATGATGCGAATTATGTGTGATATATTTGTTTTAAAAACTTGTTTAGAACTCCATGCCATCAAGATACTAGGAAAATACTACCAAAAAGAAGCAGATATGTGAATAACTCCTAGAGTACAACAGTTAAAAAAATCATTTGAAGGCTGTCATTCCTGTGACTATTATTAACTTTAGCCTTGGTCAAATCAGATCACCAGAAGCCTTCATACTTAAACTGTATGGCTCTCGGCTGTAACAAAATTACCTACTCTATATAAAGTTCAAAGGTCATGGTCTAATTGTTTTGTGTGACAGGATAATACAACAAGTAATTGTTTGAAGATCATTTTGTGGCTTAATCCAACAATATTGCTAACGGATACTGTCATTCAGTGGCCTGTTTCTAACATCTTAGGGAAGATACACAGATAACAATTCAGTACTGGAAAAAGGATTTTTCCTTCAAAAGTTTCTTCAGCAAATGAGACTTGTTTAATTTAGAAAATTTAGGAAATCAATTAAAAAAATATTGTTATTTCAAAGTTTCTTTTGCTGAACAGCTGTAGTGATCTTTATAGTGATCTTGATTTTCTATTTAACTGCAACTTGTCTAATCTTGTATTTATATATCTAATTTCATTTGTGTCTGAAAGAGGTCATACTGTACATTATATTATTAGTCAAGAGTATATAATATATTAGTCAAGAGACCACCATTGATTTTCGTAAAACTAATTGCTATTCCACAAAACAATGGAATCTTTTCTATGCACAAAATAGTCTTAATAAGACCATTAATTATTATTAGCAAACACATGGCCAAAATTTTCTGTTTTTCCTTTCTGTACCACAATGGATTATATTGTTATACTTTGAAAGGTGACACAAATTTGATGAATAAAGTGCCAATCTCTCATTTTGCTTATGGACAAATATTTAGACTTTTTGTTTGTTTGTTTTTTGTGCCACATCCGGTTACTCTCAGAGGTTACTCCTGGTTATGTGCTCAGAAATTTCTCCTGGCTTGGGGGGACCAAAAGGGACACTGGGGGATTGAACTGCGGTCTGTCTTAGGCTAGCGCTAGCAAGGCAGAAGCCTTATCTCTAGCGCCACCGCTCCAGTCCCAAATATTTAGAGTTTAATATCTTTTTCTGTATATGTGATTTAGCAGATAAATATTATATATACATATTTTATATATTATGTAGGTATACAGAAATCACTGCTATAGTTATATGTTATATAATATCTATAGGTGTCTACATATTTATAAATCTTGTAATATACATATATACCTTTTTCTATGGTCCTTAGAGCATTTTGCCTCATATCCATATAAATAGAAAAGATTTATAACATTCTGATTTTACTTTTTGGAGGGCACCTTTAGCCTTACCCAGGATTTATTCCTAACTCTGCACTTAGGGATCACTTCCTAGGCTGTGAGAACTATATGAAATGCCAGGTATTGATTTCAGGCCATCCATGTGGAAGGCAAATACCCTCCTTGCTGTTTTATTGCTCTAATTTGAAGACTTGTAATTTGGCTGATTAATTAATCATTATGTACATAGTCACTATATTAAAAATAAAAGGTCTAGAGCAATAGTCCAGTGCGTAGGGTGCTAACCTTTAATGGCAATCTCCAGCACCCCATATGGTCTCCCATTTCAGGAGTTATCCTTAGTGCAGAAACAGGACTGATTTCTAAGCGTTTAGGTTTGCCCCACTAAAAATTAATATAGAGCTCTTGATTGTTACATGTTAATAAAGATTTGGGTAACCCAAAGAAATGTTAGCATGAGGACCCACCACATACCTCAGAATTCAAGAGTGGAGACAAATGTTCCTTCATTGACATGTCTCCAAGCTTATGAGCTTATGATTTAGATATCGTGTCATAGATCATAGCAGGAAGATTGAAATATGAAAAAAATGTGTACGATGTAGGTACAAGAATGTCTTTGAACCTGAAGAACCACTTGGAGGCATTCAAGTTAAAAACAGCAATGGTTATAACTTTTATAAAAAGACATAGTGGGAAATGAACAATTTTAGCTGAGGCTATATATGATCAAGTTGTATTAAAGTACATACGCTGTGAGGCCACAAATATATGAAATTGAATGTAATAACAGTGGTCTGAAAAGGGTTAATAATGAGAATTTCTTCTGTTGTAGCAAAGAATGAAAAGATAAAAGAGTAAAATAATTGAATCAAGTTATGTAGAAAGAAAAATTGAAACTGTATTATGAGGTGGTTTAAAGGAATGAAAAATGAAAGGAGAGCAAACATTTTAACTCAGGATTGATTGAGCTTCAGAAACAAGTATTTTATCTATGACAAAGTGTTAACAAACAACTTTACACTCATCTAAAGCTAAACAAAGATTCAAAGACACAGACTTAGAAGTGCCAGAGTGTACTTAGGAATTTTTGCCATGAATGTGAATGATATCACCCAAAGAAAATTTATAGTGAGGATAGAGACAGAAATAAGCACTAAACCATATTTATAGTACTAAAGGGAACTGCTATCTCAAGAGTTTGAAAATATCTTGACCCGGTAAGATAGCACAGCGGTGTTTGCCTTGCAAGCAGCCGATCCAGGACCAAAGGTGATTGGTTCGAATCCCGGTGTCCCATATGGTCCCCCGTGCCTGCCAGGAACTGTTTCTGAGCAGACAGCACTGCCGGGTGTGGCCCAAAAACCAAAAAAAAAAAAAAAAAAAAAAAGAAAATATCTTGAGTATGTGTGTGTTGTTTTGATTAGTATTTTATTTTATAATGAATATAAAGTTAGAAAAAATACAAGGGAATAACTAGCCCAGTAGTCATTGAAGGTCTAATAATAATTGATATAGCGAAGTTGTAGAAGTGAAAGCTTTGCAATAATTAGTTTTAAATTGAGGATGAGGATGTAAAGACAAGAATCACAAAATTGAAGACAATAAGTATCACTTCTAAACAGTTTAGTATAAAATATATGATTATGAAAGAACCATTTAAGAAAGTGTATATAAATGTTGGATAATTTTTAGCTTGTTAACTTAAATAGGCAATGTATCTTACAGGATCTTATAGGCATTGACAAAAGTAGAAAAATTGATAGATAATTTAAAAAAGATGAACTGTTGCATAAGAGAGTAAGAAACTTTCTGATGTAAAGGGAAGGTATCAAAGAATACAGGAATGATATTTGGTTAGGGACTCCTTCATAGAATGTAAGAACAATATATATAACAATGGGAATTTAAAAATTTACTAGCAAAATATTGGATACTGAGGTCTAAATTTAGGAAAGATAGGTCCGGATCAGTGGTGTAAGCGGTAGGGTGTTTGCCATGAGTGCACTAGCCTAGGGCAAACCGCTGTTTGATCCTCTAGTATCCCATATGGTCACCTATGCCAGGAGCAATTTCTGAGTGCATAGCCAGTAGTAACCCCTGAGAGTCGAAGGAAGGAAGGAAGGAAGGAAGGAAGGAAGGAAGGAAGGAAGGAAGGAAGGAAGGAAGGAAGGAAGGAAGGAAGGAAGGAAGGAAGGAAGGAGGAACGAAGGAAGGAAGGAAGGAAGGAAGGAAGGAAGGAAGGAAGGAAGGAAGGAAGGAAGGAAGGAAGGAAGGAAGGGGAAGGAAGGAAGGAAGGGGAAGGAAGGAAGGAAGGAAGGAAAGGGAAGGGAGAGAAGGAAAGGGAAGGAAGGGGAAGGAAGGAAGGAAGGAAGGGGAAGGAAGGAAGGAAGGGGAAGGAAGGAAGGAAGGAAGGGGAAGAAAGTTGAAGGAATGGGAAGAAAGAAAGGGGAAGGAAGGGGAACGTGAAGGAAGGGGAAGGAAGGATAAGAAGAAGGAAGGAAGGAAGGAAGGAAGGAAGGAAGGAAGGAAGGAAGAAGGAAGGAAGGAAGGAGGACGGAGGAAGGAAGGAAGGAAGGAAGGGGAAGGAAGGAAGGGGAAGGAAGGAAGGAAGGAAGGAAGGAAGAAGGAAGGAAGGAGGAAGGAAGGAAGGAAGGAAGGAAGGAAGGAAGGAAGGAAGGAAGGAAAGGAAGGAAGGAAGGAAGAAAGGAAGGAAGGAAGGAAGGAAGGAAGGAAGGAAGGAAGGAAGGAAGGAAGGAAAGGAAAGGAAGGAAGGGAAGAAGAAGAAGAAGAAAGAAAGAAGAAAGAAAGAAAGAAAGAAAGAAAGAAAGAAAGAAAGAAAGAAAGAAAGAGAGAGAAAGAAAGAGAGAAAGACAGAAAGAAAAAGAGAGAGAAAGACAAGAGAGAGAAAGAGAAGAAAGAAGAAAGAAAGAAGAAAGAAAGAAAGAAAGAAAGAAAGAAAGAAAGAAAGAAAGAAAGAAAGAAAGAAGAAAGAAGAAAGAAGAAAGAAAGAAAGAAAGAAGAAAGAAAGAAAGAAAGAAAGAAAGAAAGAAAGAAAAAGAAAGAAAGAAAGAAAGAAAGAAAGAAAGAAAGAAAGAAAGAAAGAAAGAAAGAAAGAAAGAAAGAAGAAAAGAAAGAAAGAAAGAAAGAAAGAAAGAAAGAAAGAAAGAAGAAAGAAAGAAAGAAGAAAGAAAGAAAGAAAGAAAGAAAGAAGAAGAAAGAAAGAAAAGAAAAAGAAAGAAAGAAGAAAGAAAGAGAAGAAGAGAAAAAAGAAAGATAAAGAAAGAAAGAAAGAAAGAAGAAAAATAAATTTACAAAAATAGAGGATATGGTTGCCTTGGAGGATTTATCTAAATCTACATAATTTATAAATATGAATAAGGTTTAGAGCAGTTGTAGCAAAATTAAAAATTCTGGGATCTAGGCTAATAAAGGGTGGAGTGAATTGTTGTGTATGTAAACATTTCAATGGGATTATTATGTTACTGATCCTACCCTGATTGGTGATTGTGCCCTACCCTAGGGCGTGACCTGGCATTCTGCTCCCACCCTAGGGTGGTACCTGACTCTGCTCCCACCATTGGGTGGTAACTGATTCTGGGGTATAAAAGCAAAAGTCTGTGGAAGGCAGGGGCTTTTTGGCTGGAACTGATGCTGAGGCTTTTGGCTTCAGTCTTGTCCACAAAAAAAGCTGATATTTTCACAAGCCTGACTGCCTGCTAGCTTTTTACCCACAGCATTCACCTCAGAACTGCCGGCTGAAAAGGGTGGCAGACACATGCTCTGAGCTGGAGGGGAAAGACCTCATCCTCCATCCCTCCATCAGTCAACCCCATCAAGGGCAGTATTGCAACAGTGAATCATCTTTGTAGGTATTTAAATCACAAGATTGTAGCAGATGTTGATATGATGGCAAATACCTTGAATTGCATTGCGAAACTCAACATAAAAAAAAATACCAACAAGTGATAAAGTGATATGCTGGCTGTAAAGACTTTAGAAAAAACATTAAAGGTTTATAAATAGGTGTGGTGTCAGGCTCAGGAAGATCATGAAGTAGAAATAAAAATAATAGTCATAAAAATTGAGACAGGAACTAGGATGGTTGCACAGAACAATGATAACCAAGATCTATGATAGGTATTGTATCTCAATGAAGATTGAGGACATTTTGTGTGAATCTTTAGTGAACACTAAAGACTAATAAGGGGCTAAAAAGAGAGCATAGCCACTTGTCTTTCATGAAGCTATATCAGGTTTAATCTCTGGTATCAAATCCCCAATATTTCTAGGAATAATTCCTGAGCACATCATTCTGAGTAATTCATTTGTACTAGGGGAGTATGGGCCAAAATCTCCCAAAATAAAATAGCAATATAAATTTAATCAGAGGTAGATGATAGTATACCTTGACAACATTGGCCTGAACAAAAGAAGACTAAATTAATAAAGGGAATAGATGCGTGAAATTGGTGAATGAGATTTTTATTCAAACACCATAGTAATTCAAATCTACAGAATGAGTTTTCTTTTCATTGCGGAGTGTACTCTACAAATCAAACGACAGTTTTCTGTTTGAATGGGAATCTAAAAGAAGTAACATATGAAGAAATGAGATTGTAAAAGAAAAGATGTTGGCACTAGAACACAAAACTATTTAGAATCAAGAAAATCACAGAGAACTTTGGAAGTGTAGAAATAGAGATGGAATATTTTTACATGAAAACAATAGTCATTCCTTGAGCACCACCGGAAGTGATCCCTGAACACAGGGATGTGTACTCAGACCTGGAGTAAGGCCTGAGCAAAGCTGGATGTAGCCCATTGAGAAACCAATATTCATTATTCATATTGTTTAGATCAATAGTCATTACACTAAACATACTTAGTCCTATATAATATCTGCAAGTACTGATCATGGTTCTTAGAACTTTTCATACATTAACTGATTTTATTCTCATAATTTCAACCCCTGTACTATCTTTCAACTCTAAAAATGTTTTGCACGGTGATAGATCATGTGATATGAATGTTAAATAATTTAGTATGATCCTAAAATGCATATAGATCTAAAATTCATGTAACATAATTTAAAATTATAGTACCATGAAATATAAGTAAGCTGCACAATACTCTTAACTTCAAACCTCTCTTCTCAAAGCATATTATTTACGAAGCTATGTGAACATTTGACATGTAATTTTCTTTTTTGAAGCTGTTATCTATTTAAAAATTTATACTTTGGAAACAAAATATTTTCTGCTTTTTCCTCAGAGTGTAATAAAGAAGATGCTCATTAATTAGGTTTTAGGTTCAGGTAACCTAATAGTTATAGCTTAATTAGTTTTATTGATTGGCTTAAGGAAGTTTATTGAAATGTCACATTTATAAATTGAGATAAGATGATGAACGTATTCCTTACTGATTTGAAAATGCAACAAATCTCTTAATTCAATAAGACTAAAGAACAGTTTACTTAAAATTCAACATCTAGATTGAATAATAAACTACTATCTTAAATTATTTTTGATGACCCATTCTTCATCTCGGTTTAACATGTTTCTATGTATAATTTATACCAATTGTACTTAAATTTTAATGAACACAATAATATTATATCAAGTATTTTAATTTAGATTATTACTTAGAAACATGATAAAAGAAACATTAGAGTATAACTGTATAAACTTAGAAATAAAATTGACTAATTTTATCAAATAGTGGTAAAGTTTAAGGAACTGGCTTTAATATGAAGTGCCCCATGGAACCTCATCAATTTATCTTTTTGTTGCTGTTGTTTGTTGTTTTCTTTTATTTTGTTTTTGGGCCACACCTGTTGATGCTCAGGGATTATGCATACAGAAATTGCTCCTGGCTTGGGAGACCATATGGAATGCTAGGGATCTAACCCAGGTCTGTCCTGGGTCAGCCGAGCTCAAGAAACTTCCTATCACTGTACTATCACTCGGACCTCCAATTTATTATCTTAATCAACTTTAAAAATACAGATAATTGACTTATGTTGCAGACAGCATTAACACTAAAAATTATTATAAATGGAATATTAAAGTTCACTTGTTATTTTATTTGCTTCTTTTACAATTTTTTTTTACTTGCTACAAAGAACTAACTATTAAAATAATTGTACTTAATAGTATCAGCTAATAGGAGAATATTTTGAATTTTTCTTGGTATTGAGCAAAATATTATTTCATGAATCCTGTTGCACACTAGATAAAATGGTTGTACAATTTTTATCATCCAACTTAATCATAAATTTATGTTTTATTCAAAAGGTAAATGATAAGATTAAATTTTGCATGCAAGAAGGCTAGATAGGTTCAGTCATGTCACCTATGGACCTCCTTGAGAACAGCCAAGAGTAACCCCAGAACATACAATCAGCTTGTGGCCTCAAAGCATGCAGTCTGAGCACCTTTTAGTGTGTCAGAAAAAAGGAAAATAAAAGAATAGAAAGCCATAAAATTAAAATTCAATATATGAAACTGAAATTCAATATAATACTAAAATATGAGTATGCTGGTTAAGTCTATGATACAGAAAATATATGCCTAAACTGATGTTTAAAAGGTTGCAGGGTATCAAAATAACATTGAAAATTAAATTATTATAATTATAACAATAATAAATAAAAATATAATAAAACATTAAAATAATAACATGTAATATAATGCATTATATGGTCTTCTAGTGTCTTTAAAGTGGGTTTAGGGGGGCCGGGAAGGTGGCGCTATAGGTAAGGTGTCTGCCTTGCAAGCGCTAGCATAGGACGGACCTCGGTTCGATCCCCCCTTGTCCCATATGGTCCCCCCCAAGCCAGGGGCGATTTCTGAGTGCATAGCCAGGAGTAACCCCTGAGCGTCAAAATGGGTGTGGCCCAAAAACCAAAAAATAAATAAATAAATAAATAAATAAATAAATAAATAAAGTGGGTTTAGGGATGAAGAATTAGTTTAGGAATAGAGAACAGGTTTTGCTTCAGGATGTCCAAGTAGTATCCTGGGAACTTCTAAGCTCTGAGCCAGAAGTAAACTCTGAGCACCATCAGGTATCACTTAAAATGAATAAGATGGAGAATTAAAGCTTTTTTGTTGTTGGGTTTTTTTTTTTGGACCACACCGAGCAGTACTCAGGTAGCTCTGTGTCCAGAAATTGCTCCTGATAAGTTTGGGGGACCATTTGGGATGGTGGGATTCGAACACAGGTTGGCCACATGCAAAGCAATCTCCCTCCCAGTTGTGCTATCGATCTGGCCCCTTGAATCTTGAATACGTTTGCAACCCAGGATGCTAGGTTTAGATAGGTTTTAGCCAAGCCATTTGTAACCTCATATACCACAGAAAAGTCACCTATATTTAATGTCTATTAATATATATCTAAAATATTATTGTCAATGATATGTAGGCCACTATGATTAAAATAAAAATCATATTTAAAAAAAGAAATTGAAATTTATTACATAAATTCTTTAGAAATTGCTTACCTTGTGATAGAGGACAACTTAGACAACTGCAAGGGCAATATTCTAAATAAAAGTGAATGTTCTCCGGGACTTTGCTTGCTTTATTAAGGAAATGATAATTATTATACAAATAACAAAATATGTATTATATTATCATTAATTACCAGTTCAAACATTTATGAGACTTCATTAGGTCTTGCAGATGAAGCAAATATAGCATAAGAAAATGTGCAGTTAATACTGAGGTTACATTCAACTTGAGGAAGAAGATACTTAAACAATTTAATGATTGAAAGTATATTAAGAATTTTGCCAGAACAGAAATCTATAGATAGATAGATAGATAGATAGATAGATAGATAGATAGATAGATAGATAGATAGATAGATATTCATAAGACACAGCAAGATGCTTGGGGCCTAGGAATGGAGAAATAAAATACCAACAATAAATATATTAGTTGTAAATATTATAAGAAGCTTACTACATTAATAATAAGTAAATTTATAGTGCATTATAACCTATTTATTATCTGAGAAAGACCAGTATAAAAATGTTTCAGGAAGACTGAAAAATTTTGACTCATCTATATAATTTTTCCCCAAAATTATTAAGACAACTTCAATGAGAAAAATTATCACCCTGCAGCATGCAATTACATGTAAGAAGTAGGATAAAAGCATTGACACTAAAACAGAGTCGAGACACAATAGAGAGCTCCATATTTTGTCTAGAGTAGCCTAGCATGATTAATGGCTTAAAAACTCTGGAGACTGGATTAAGGTTCTGTAAATAAAATTAACTTTCAGGAAAATAATTAAAGGTAAAAGTGTTTGTTGGCTAAAAGGACCTTGGACATCAGTCATTTTATTTACAAAAATCTGTCTGAGCTATATTTCTGTATTTCTGAGCTTCTATTTCTTATAAGAAAACTATTTCTTAGAAGCAAACAACTCATCAAAATATTCAACATTCTAACATGACAAATTTATTTAAAAAAATTAACACATGAAACAACAGAAATAAGGTAAATATTTTTATTCACAAAAATAAGATAAAAAGTCATACGTTTTTTTTTTCTGTGACCTGGAATAAATCTTTATTATGAAGTTATATTCATTTATTCTATTTGCATGAAATCAAAGTAAAATAACCAGATACATTCATGCAATTAAAAACTGTCTTGATGTGGAAAAGTTGCTTCTGTAATATAAGCAGAATGGAAGAAATTTACATTGATTTTGGATATTTTCTCTTTAACAATGTGTTATAAAGACAAAAATAAATGACTATAAATTGAGAGAAAATTATGGTAATTTAAAGCTAAATGAAATTTTCTTTTAGTTGTAATCAAAAATACTCTTTTAGCTGAGAAAATATTTATTAATATATAATATGGTTATGTATTATAATAAAATAAATAATATATAAATATTACTTAGGCACTCTGTAGTGTAAAAGGACATTGTATATTATATGCTTGAGGTAAAAAATCAAAATAAAGAATGCTATATAGGAAATGGCAAAGCATAAAGGAAGCAGAGAACATGATCATAATTAAAACAAAGATTTCTCAATAATTATTATAAGTTAACTCATACATGAATAGGAACAATTTCTAAAAATAAACTCTTTTATTTTTTTATTTTTTATTAACTTTTTATTTTTAATTATGAGAACAAAAATGCAAAGAAAGAGGACAAGGTAAAGTTATAGAGGAAAGACAATCACCCATAAACAGAATTCTCAGTAGTCCCATTGCTGGTATCTTAACTTTGAACTTTCAGCCAAAGAACATTAAGAAAAATGAAACAGAACCCATGTACAATTACTTTGTCCCTCAAGTCCCCAGATTGTAGTGCATAATATTTCTTAGCAGTACACAAAGCAATCTAAAGCCATAAAACGTATGTAACTCCTTAAACATTGAAGGCAAAGTACTTTTTTACATTTCCATGTGCATGCATATTAGTTTAAGTTATCCTCAAAAGTTTAAGTGGGTTGCTTTTCTTAAGGATTAGGCAGTGGTCCTAAAACTATGGCCCGTGGGCCACATATTGTATTTGTATCTGTTTTGTTTCTTCATTGTAAAATAAGATATATGCAGTGTGCATAAGAATTTGTTCATAAGTTTTGTTTTCACTATCGTCAGACCCTCCAATGGTCTGAGGGACAGTGAACTGGCCCCCTGTTTAAAAAGTTTGAGGACCCCTGGATTAGAGTCAAAGGAGCACAGTAAAAACGGTGTTAGAGTGGCAATTATTGTTTGCATAGGCCCACCAAAATATGAGGGACATGGAAAGGAAAAGCATTGGCCTAAATACAAGAAGCCCTACCCCTGAAGTTTCCTGGCATAAGACCAACTCTAGGCTCCAGGCAAACTAGTTTTTCCAATCCAGGTCTAAGTTTTAAGAAAAGAGAGAAAGCGTAGGATCAGAAAAATAGTACAAGAAGAAAGTGCTTCATTACATACAATCAATCCTGATTTGATTCCTTAAATAATCTATAGTACCCAAACCCTTCCAAGAATTATTCTTGTGCACGGAGACAGAAATAAACCTTGAACATTGTTGGGTATTGTGCAAACCTTCTGGTCCCTCACTTAACAATGAAGGAAAGACATGAAATACAAGTTACTTGGAAAATGTTCTCAAATTTATAGTATACTGGAACTAGAAATTAGATGAGTATTATGGGATTTCTGTGCTATTTATGAGACTGGGTGAAATCAAATGTACATTTAAAAAAATAGAGAACCAAGAAACTAAAGCCATACAGGATTGCTGGAGAATGGTTTTGAGAGACATGGGCATAAAAAGGGAATTAACATAAATCTTAGTAAATGACAAAGGTATTCAGAAGGCAACAGAATATATAGTTTTGCCATGAATTTGATAATATTTGAGAGTGCACTGAACTTAATATATTAAGTTCTGGGGTCTCTGGAAGTGGGAGCAGGCAGTCTTTCAACCCCTTTTCCACTACTTTCTAAGGACCTGGCAGCCACTCCTATATCCCATAGATCCCTCCACATGAAACCATTGCCAGCTCCACAGATCCTGAAATTTCTCCAAATTCCTCAATACTGACATTCAATAGAAACATATCAAATTAAAGGTGAAAGTAGCATTGAAGCTCTACCTAAAATCAATGAAAAACAACACAAAATACAGAATGCTCAGAAAAAAATAGCAATAATTTAGTAAGCCTTTAGATAATGACGAAACAACACTATTTTGAGAAATAACAATTTTCATACATTTTATGTTACTGTTTTTTAATAATTCCTTTATCAGTTAGTTGTAACATGCATTGTACAGGAAATTAATTTGTGCTAGACAAGGGGGCCAGATTGGGAATGGGTGGAATCTGAGAAAGATGGTGGAGGGAATGTTGCTGTGATTGTAAGATTAGTGTTGGAACACTGAATGCCCCCAAACAACTGTATTATCAACAACTTTGTAAACCACGGTGTTTAAATAAAGTAATTAAAAAAAAAGACTTGTTAGTGGTTATCTATCCTGAAAGTCTAAAATCGTGAGTACAATTCTAGGTACCGCCACAGGCACTGATCTGAGACTCGCATCTCTGCTGTTTGTCAATGCCAAGACCACACATGTAATTAGGGGACGTCACAAAACAGCCAGCTTTGGGCACACAGCAAAACTAAAGGGTGCAGCCACTCTTAGCACCACAACTGAAGAGATGTAAAAACACTGCAGCCAGGAGCACCACTCCCCTGCAATTAAGTGTGAGTATCACATGGTCACGGCCAATACTAGAACTAGACTTTGTGAGAACATAACCAAAAAAGTGTGATCACCATTGAGCATGTGCACAAGCACAACTAAGGAATTTGGATCCTGGTAAGCTCTATGAACAAGTGTGTAAATCCACAACCTGATGTGAGACCCTATAGAGTTCCATCATCAAATGTACAAGTACCACAAACAAGGGTGTGTGGGGACCATCATCTGTGTCATCAGAGAATGAAAAGGGAATCAAAAGGTTTGATGTCCATTTATTTGATTGTTCTTTCTTATTACTTTAATTCATTAATTAATCAAAGGGCTTAGAGAGACAGAGCTAAGTTGACAATATTTACATCAGGTTCAACCCCTTATTCAAATTCCCAGCACCACATATGGTCCTCTGAGCACTACAAGTCACTTCTCAGTAGAGTCAGGAACAACGGTGGGATACCAACAGTTACAAAAGCCAAAAATAAAACCCAAAAGCCCCAAAATAACAAGTTATAAACGTTTTGAACACACTAGGTTAGCTTTGTATCCTGCCTCATATTGAACCTCAAAGTTAAGTGGTAACACAATAACTCCTAAACATTTGCATTATTTTAGCAGAGACTTTGCAGAGAAATTGGCCTGGAAGCTTATTTAAGGCGGTTTGCTAAATTCAGCTTCTTGTATTTGTAGTCCTATAGTCTCATTTCAGGGGACTTGTTGGCCACCAGCTGGGAGCCAACTTTTGCTACTTAAGTGTATCTCCATTTCTCTTCCAAATTCCTACGTGGTCATCTCCTGTAACCTCTCATGCATCTAATCTCTATAACATTTCCGTTATTCTCCCCTCTCAGATATAGACTGAAGAAAGTGTTCTTCTTTTAAGGACCAAGAGATTTGTCAATCACATTAGAATAAAACAAAATAATATCTATTTTCAGATTTTAAGAGATAAGGATATGGCCCAGTGATACAGCACATCTCATATATACCAGACCCTAGTTTCAATCTTCAGCACAGACAGGCATTTGGTCACATAATGTAGTATATTTAACGTTTTTAAGTGTTAGGACAAAGACATCATTGGAAGCTATTATTATGCTACCATATTCATCTAAATTATAAATAGCGGTGATACGACAAAATTTTATGAAAAACATTAGTTATTACCTAAATTTTGTGAAGTGATTAATGGACCTCTGAATAAAAAATTTTCAAAGTAATTTCATATTTATATTTACTGTTCAATAAAATCAAGTCATATTACATAATATAATATTCATCATTTCATAAAATGTAAATGAAGCCATTAAAACATTAGAAGTTCAGCATTTGCCCAGGGATATTTCAAGTTGCTTTACAAAGGCAATATAACACTTTGTTTTCTAGTAGGAATTTGTTGTATTCCTTTGAGCATTGGGCAGAGATCAAACTCATGTTTGTTGAATGAACAAATGACTGAGACTGGTTGAAACTATAGGCATGTATTCTCTGGCCTGAATCTAATATAATATTGTGTATTCATTAGAGACGAGAGTTTTTAAGAAAAGCACTCTAAACACAGATAATACTGTCATTAAAGGAACAACATAATTGAAACCAAATTAAAAGCATTATTGGCAAAATGCAAAAGACTTTCTTACATATGCAAAATCTTTATTCCATAGGAGAAGCTCTGAGACAATAATTATTTTTCAACATTTAACTTACTCTGAAGATAAGAGTAAGTAAACTATTAAAATATGTCCCAATTAACTACATGATTATGTAAATAACTCACACATACAAAATTTTAATAGTTTAATATTTAGATATTTGACCAAAACATTGCATCATATTTGACTTCAGAGAGTATTCATTGATATTTTTCTCTTTTTGAAATCATCTAGGAAGAATAATTACATAAACAAACCAACAAATAATCAAATTAAAAAGAATAACTATAAAAATTATTTTCTTTTAAATTCTATTGACAAAACTACTGTTTTGTTTGACTAGGTTTCTAGTGAGTATATAAGGTTTAATTTTTCTTTATTGTTTTTTTTTTTTGAGAACTACACTACACCTTGCTCAAAGGCTACCCCAGGTTCTGTCTTAGAGTGTTGCTCCAAGGTCCTTGAGAAATAACTGGGCTCATTGCACTAATTTTCTGAGAACTTTGTATTTAATAATTTCTTTTTTTTTTCTTTTTGGGTCACACCTGGCATCACTCAGGGGTTACTCCTGGCTCTACACTCAGAAATAGCTCCTGGCAGATTCAGGGGACCATATGGGATGCCAGGATTCGAACCACTGACCTTCTGCATACAAGGCAAATGCCTTACCTCCATGCTATCTCTCCAGACCAATTTTCTATTAAAAAAAAAGTTTGCTTATTTTAATATGGATGTACATGGAATCTATTATGCTGAGTGAATTAAGTCAGAGGGAGAGAGATAAACACAGAATAGTCTCATTCATCTATGGGGTTTAAGAAAAATAAAAGACATTTTTGCAATAATTCTCAGAGACAAAAGAGAGGAGGTCCAGCTCATGATATGAAGCTCACCACAAAGAGTGATGAATGCAGTTAGAAAAATAATTACATTGAAAACTATCATAGCAATGTGAATGAATGAGGAAAGTAGAAAGCCTGTCTAGAGTACAGATGTGGGTGGGATGGGGAGGAAGGAGATTTGGGACATTGGTGATGGGACTGTTGCACTGGTAAAGGGGGCTGTTCTTTACATGACTGAAACCCAACTACAATCATATTTGTAATCAAGGTATTTAAATATAGATATTAAAAATAAAATAAAATAAAAAAACAAAAATGTTTGCTTGGTTTGAGTCCAAGATTAAATATTATATTTCTATCATAATATAGTAGGTTGACTGAGATTTTTCTAAAACCCCTATTACATATTTTAGCTCTTGCCATTACTAATTCTCAGCACACAGATATATCTATTATATGAGAAATACACAATCACATTATAATCATTCAAAATCATGATTTATATCAATATTTGTGGGTATCCCCTCCCTCAACTTCTTATTTATCCCACTTGAATGATCAGAACTGCTCAAACCTGGAATGGATGGGTAGAGAAGCCTGACTTGGGGAGAGAGAGGGAATACGAAGGAGAGTTAGAGAAGTGAGAGAGAGCCATCATCATCAAGATACAGCATCAGATTCAGCATCAGCAATTGAGTATCATCAAAGAAGCAGCAGTAGTAGCATCGCCAAAGGAAGTTAGTCAGCCTGGAAGTCAGTTAGGAAGCCTGAAAGAAGCAGCTGAAAGGGAGACAAATCCCGAGAGCCAAAAGGAGTAGAGAAGTAGCTGCTAGGAAAAGGCTTAGTATAAGAGACCAAGTGAGGAGGTGTGCATGGCGGTAGGGACTGTGAAATAAAGCTGGCTGACTACTGGAACTTCATCTGACTGCCTTGTGAATCTCTCTGCCTTCACCCTGCTCTTTGGTTCGGCCAGGCCGTAGGGGCTGTGGGAGCTGGGTCAAGCCCAGAAAGGCATCATCATCCACAAACCAACTCTAGGACTCTTTATTTTATATTAAAACAACAAATATTATCTACTGGTGGTTTTCATTATAAGTTTTCATAACTATATAATGGCATGTTTGTGCTCACAATGACGTTATATAAGAGATCATATAGCAACGCAAAGTATTGCCACTGTCTAAAAATCCTCTAATGCTCTGTCTATTCACATTCTCCAGCCATTATTTCTTAGTAAAGACCATCTTTTTTTTTTTACTGGTTCTAAATTGTTGCTACTACCAAATGTTACATAGTTCAAATCCTATGTTTTCTACAAGTTGCTTTTCACACCATAGAATATAAAGAACCTTATTTATCTTTCCATTCTGTTTCAACACTGGATATTGTTCCATTGGTGGGATCAACCTCTGTTTATTGATTAATCAAGTGAAGGATATATTGACTGTTTCCTAGCCTGAATATATGGAATTATCTAGTAATTTTAGAACAAGAAAAATACCTGAGAGGCTAGAGTTATATTCCATCTAGTAAGGCACTTGCCTTGCATGTTGTCTACCTGGTATAAAAAAAAGTCACCCCTTGGGCCCGGAGAGATAGCACAGCGGCGTTTGCCTTGCAAGCAGCCTATCCAGGACCAAAGATGGTTGGTTCGAATCCCGGTGTCCCATATGGTCCCCCGTGCCTGCCAGGAGCTATTTCTGAGCAGACAGCCAGGAGTAACCCCTGAGCACCATCGGGTGTGGCCCAAAAACCAAAAAAATAAAAAAATAAAAAATAAAAAAGTCACCCCAGCATAGAAGGAATTATTTCTTATCACGAATCAAGAAATAAGTATTGAGCACCAGAGTGTAGGCATACATCCACACAAACACATGAATGACACCTGACACACAGACAAAGCTCATATCACACAGAAACTCTGATTGATTAAACGTATCGAAGAAAAATCTATCAAAACTTTCAATACCTGAGCATCAACCCAACTAAACAGAACTTCAGTAATCGTCATTGATAATACTTTTATAGAATATACTTATGCAAAGGAATTAAATAGACCTTTACAATAAATAATAAATATCTGGGGAAGGGCAAATCTAATTTCAAAATATTCCATTATATGATTGGAGACGTTTGGTATTCAATTCTTATGATAATGGAAGAAATCATGTACACACAAGAATAATTATTTAATAGAACTTATTCTAAGGAGGCCCAGATATTTAATTATCTAATAAAAATAAATTCAAGAAAGAGTTTTAGGGGCTGGAGAGATAGCATGGAGCATGCATGCAGAAGGTCGGTGGTTCAAATCCCGGCATCCCATATGGTTCCTTGAGCTTGCCAGGAGCAATTTCTGAGCACAGAGCCAGGAATAACCCCTGAGCGCTGCTGGGTGTGACTCAAAAACCAAACCAAAACAAAACAACAACAAAAAAAGATGCCACTATACCAAGAAAGAATTTTAATGAAGCAGTTCTCAACAGACCAAAAATTTTTAGAAAATATAGTATGTTATTTTGAAGACTATACAAATAACAAAACATAATTTCTCTATTTTTATATATATTAAACCAGTGCTCATTTGCATTTTTATACCTTCAGACTGATGATTGAAGAACCCCTAACTATCTATCAATTGATCATCAAATAAGGTAAATGGCAAGTGAAAGTAAGGAAAATTCATAGTCAAGGTAGAAAGAACTGAAACTGATACTAGGAAAACAGAAAAAAAAAGTCAAATTGTTTATCTAGAAAACAGTAAAAGCTTAAACTAAAAATTTTCTCTAAAATAAAATAAATTACTCAAATTACCAATAAGCATACATAATTACTAAAATCTATGAAAATCTAGATGCCAACAAATTAGATAAAATGAGCAAATTCCTAAAAGGGTCAAAGTTCCAAAAATGGAATATAAACAGAAATACTACATTTTCACTCAGCATGATGATCTCCAGATTCATGTATAAGTACATTTTATAATTTCATTTTTCCTATCATTGTATATTGTATTCCCAAAAACAAAGTGATGAGATTCAGGAGGACCAGTCCATGAGGGAAGCTTGCCACAAATTGTAGGGAAGTGCAGAGAAAGGACCATTTGTCAATGAGAGTTGGAAGTGATCACTCTAGATAAAAACTAGATGTTGAAAAAAGGTAAAGTGATATGCATGATACCCTATCAGTATCATGTATTGCAAACCATAGAATCTAAAAAGAACAAAAAAAAAAAAAGAAGAAGAAGAAGACTAAGAGAGAGAAACAGAGACAGAGACACAGAAAAGAAAAATGAATGCCACAGAGGCAGGCAGAAGGAAAGACAGGAAAGAAATGGAGACATCAGTGGTAAGAAATGTGCTCTGATTAAGGGATGAGTATTGGATATTTTATGACTGAGCAACTTTGTAACTGTGTCTCATGGTGATTCAATTAAATAATTTATTTACTACTACTAATAAAATCTATATGGACTTTCAGTGGTTGTGAACATAGATTAACCTGAGGCTCACAGTTTAAAGAAAGTCCCTTTGTTACATTCAATTGACTGTATTGATGGAACTAGAGTCTTGTGAAAATCTTTGTACTGAAAGCATCTCAGACCCCTGGCTGGACTTTCCAGAAGTGACTGATCAATACATGACCCCTTGAATTTTTAATATTATATTTAAAAAAGACTCCCCTTTGATGGCACTTTCTTTACATGAGTTCTATTTTGAATTTGAATATTCTATTTTGAATTTGAATATTAATATTTGAATTCTATTTGAATGGAATAGAATTCTATTCTATTAATTGATATTTTTCAATGTACATGCTCACTTTTCTCCATCATGAACAATCTGGCCTTTCCTGAAAGCCAACTCAATATGCAGATATTTTATCATACTAACTGCCTGGTATAAAACCAGACCCCTGCTGCCTCTCTGTGAAGTTTAATCTACAGAGTTTGTTGACTAGAATGTCACTCAACTTGAATTGTTTAGTGGCCAATAAGGTCTCTCTTTTCTCTGTTGTGATATTTTTGAAGTACTTATAGATAACCTTTATACATTTTTGGTAGTAATGTCAAATAGGACAGCCATTGGAAGAAATATTTTTGTGTACTTGCTTTTGGGGGGACGTGGAGGCTTAGGCCTCTCAAATGTACACAGGGGTCATTCATGGTTCTTTGCTTAAGATGGACCACAAGTAGACCATGAGTGATCCCAAGAGGTACTAGGGTTCAAAGAGGGGACATAGCATGGAAGACCTTATTTCCTGTATTGTCTCAACAGCCCCTTAGAAAAAGCCCCATTAGTTCTGCACACAAGGTAAAAAAGATATAGCAAATATCCCAACAATTATACTAGTAAAGTAGGTGTATATTTAAGAAAAAGTGAAAGCACATTTCTAAAACTTATTTAAAACTTAATATTTGCAAATGGAAATAGATCAAGTACCCATTCACTGAAGAATGATTGGATAAAATGGCATGTAGAAAACTTATCAGATAAAAGATGTAATAACAATACCAATATATGCTACAATTTAAATCAACCTTAAATATTAGGAAACAATTACAAACAGACACAACATATATTTATATGATTCTATAAATGGCAAATCTATAAACACAAAAATTAGTTATTATTCAGGGCTGGGAAAGATTTAAATAGGAATTAATTTGTAAGGACAACAGACTGTTTATAGTGATTAAACCATTCTATAATTTAAATGCTGTACTTATTGGACAATTTTATGGAATGCTTGTCATTATACACTTAGAGTGAACTTCATAATAAGTGAATTGTATAGCTCAACAATAAATAAGTAAATGAAAACAGATCTATTTACAATAACATGACCTAATTTCAATGTTATTAAATTGAATTGATATTATCTGGTTATAACTAAAAAAGAAAAATATTATCTCAACCTCTTAATTTTTGAAATTTTGCTAATGATATGTAAAGGGGATCAAGAAGGTATTTAGTCAATGGAAATCCATACATAACAGTAACATATTCTCAAGATTAATCATAATTAATTAATACGATTAATATTGATTAAATACTAAAATAAATATTTTGAATTATACAAGAACCTCAGTCAGGTGTGTGATCTCAATGTCAAGCACATATATGAACATCACAATTGAGGTTGTTACCAAGGAACATATCACAACCAATTGTGTGTAGGCCCTAGCCAGCACAAAACCCACAAATATTCATCACCCTCAACTATAATTAATGGCTGACAAATATTTGATTGTTCCTGATGAACAGAGTATGTCATATAATATTTCATCCATTTCTAAATATTCACCTTGAAAATGATTATTTGCTTACATGCAATTATATAATGAACACATACTGAATTAGTAGGTCCCAATTTAACATTATTCAACAATGCCTATAAACATTATTCTTCTGATTTTTCTCCTTATGAACAATATATTATCTTCTCATAATGTTTTAACATGGTACTCATCTATGCATGTCCCTCTTTCATTTAAATAGAACATTTCCACAAAATACATGGGCGACCCTTAAAGGGTGATGCTAGAAATGGAGCCAATTGTTCCAAGTACTTTAAATCATGAAGCATATTCACAATGTCATAAGAGAACTGTTAGAATAATAATATGAAGGTATTTTCCCCCAAAATAGTTACAAATAGTCTTCTTTTTTATACTTAATTTGAATGACATATTTCATTTCACACATCCTTTACTTGCTGCCAGAACCTTAATATTGCTAAAAGAGAAAGCTTACCTAGCTCAGTGTTTGTAAATGTCAACTTGCCAATAGATATTTGGAAACCTATGAATGTTCACCTTTCTAACATTTGCTCAAAGCCATCTGGAATTAATATTCTCTACTCTCAGTTCTTCTCACCTCGAGGAAAAAAAATCTTAATTCAGAAATTGACACAAACTATATTAAATTAGATAAGCATTCAGTCCTCTTACATTCAGGCATGAATACATAAGCACATTATATTAAAGAGAAGGAAGTTTTATGTCGCATTTTGTATATTTATTGTCAAGTGGACATTGGATCGATCTGCAATTTTTCCAGTTACATTTTTTTTATTTTAAATTAGGAACAAGTTTTTGAATGTCTATCAGTATTTATTTCTTTGCCAAAGAAGCACTATTCTGAAACAACTGTTACCACATCCCTATCAAAGCAAATCTGCTTGTTTTTATTTTCTTTTCTCAGTCTGATTAGTCAACATTTGGGAAAATGAGTTATTTGAATGGTGATGCTAAAAAATTGCTTACAGAGTTGGCCCAGCTTGGCAAAGAGGAGCAGCTAAATTTTTCTCTCAGATTGAATTGAGGAAATGAAGCATGAAGAACTGGCCTCTCTCCCTTTCAAACACAAATGTTTCTTGCACTAGCTACTCAGGCAAGGTGTAAGGTGGTCATCCTGGAAGAAAAAAAAAACTTGTGTGGAGGAGCTTTGAGATTCACTGGGCTCCATTCATCTTTTTTACTTATTGTGTCTCTTTCCATGTTTGTCTTTTATCAAAACTTTATATAATAAAATCACAGAAATTCTTCAAGGTCCTTAACTAGTTTCCCTATTCCCAGCACTCTTTGTTTTTATTTTTTTTCTTTGCTTTTTGGGCCACTACTGATATTACTTCTTTGTTTTTGTTTGTTTGGTTTTTTTGGGGGGGGCCACACCCAGCGGTGCTCAGAGGTTACTCCTGGCTGTCTCTCAGAAATAGCTCCTGGCAGGCACGGGGGACCATATGGGACACCGAGATTTGAACCAACCACCTTTGGTCCTGGATCGGCTGCTTGCAAGGCAAGCACTGTGCTATCTCTTCGGGCCCTGATATTACTTCTGACTCTATGCTCAGAGATCACTTCTGATGAGATTAAGGTGCTAGGGAATAAAAAAACCCTGGTTGGCCATAAACAAGGCAAATACTCTACCCCTTCTACGATCTCTTTGACCCTATTTTCTATAGAACCCTCAACACCAGACAGCTCTACCTTTAATGCTTATGGATTCCTTATGAGGATAAATATTTTGTAGTAACTGATGTGAATAAGAATAATTAGAGTGAAGCAGATTGGATTATGCTAAGATTTAGTATCTACTATTATATTGTAGCTTTTCTATTTTCAATTTTTTAAAAAATAATTTTCTTTATTTAAACATCTTGATTACAATTATGATTGTGATTAGGTTTCAGTCATGTAAAGAATACCCCCCTTCACCAGTGCAACATTCCCACCACCAATGTCCCAAATCTCCCTCCATCCCACCCCACCCCCACCTGTACTCTAGACAGGCTTTCCGGTTCCCTCATTTATTCACATGATTATGGTAGTTCTCAGTGTAATTATTTTTATAACTGCACTCACCACTCAAGGAAAAAACATCTAATCCCATCAAAAAATGGGGAGAAGATATTTTCAAGTCTTAAGTATTCTGTTACTCATGCACTTAAAAATTATCGAAGTTTATCTAGCCAACTTTTCTCCCGATGTTTCAACCTACATTTTTCTAATGTAGATATTTAGGAAGGAAGGAAGGAAAGAAAGAAAGAAGGAAGGAAGGAAGGAAGGAAGGAAGGAAGGAAGGAAGGAAGAAGGAAGGAAGGAAGGAAGGAAGGAAGGAAGGAAGGAAGGAAGGAAGGAAGGAAGGAAGGAAGGAAGGAAGGAAGGAAGGAAGGAAGGAAGGAAGAAGGAAGGAAGGAAGGAAGGAAGGAAGAAGGAAGGAAGGAAGGAAGAAGAAAGGAAAGAAACAAAGAAAGAGAGAAAGAAAAAGAAAGAAAGAAACAGACAAAGAAAGAAAGCAGAAAGAAAGAAAGAAAGAAAGAAAGAAAGAAAGAAAGAAAGAAAGAAAGGAAAGGAAAGGAAAGGAATGAAGGAAGGAAGGAAGGAAGGAAGGAAGGAAGGAAAGAAAGAAAGAAAGAAAGAAAGAAAGAAAGAAAGAAAGAAAGAAAGAAAGAAAGAAAGAAAGAAAGAAAGAAAGAAAGAAAGAAAAGAGAAAGAAAGAAGAAAGAAAGAAAGAAAGGAAGGAAGGAAGGAAGGAAAGAAAGAAAGAAAGAAAGAAAGAAGAAAGAAAGAAAGAAAGAAAGAAGAGGGGCCGGGAAGGTGGCGCTGGAGGTAAGGTGTCTGCCTTGCAAGCGCTAGCGTAGGACGGACCATGGTTCGGTCCCCCGGCGTCCCATATGGTCCCCCCCAAGCAAGGGGCGATTTCTGAGCGCATAGCCAGTAGTAACCCCTGAGCGTCAAACGGGTGTGGCACAAAAACCAAAAAAAGGAAAGAGAAAGAAAGAAAGAAAGAAAAAGAAAGAAAGAAAGAAAGAAAGAAAAAGAAAGAAAGAAAGAAGAAAGAAAGAAAGAAAGAAAAGAAAGAAAGAAAGAAAGAAAGAAAGAAAGAAAGAAAGAAAGAAAGAGAAAGAAAGAAAGAAAGAAAGAAAGAAGAAAGAAAGAAAGAAAGAAAGAAAGAAAGAAAGAAAAGAAAGAAAGAAAGAAAGAAGAAAGAAAGAAAGAAGAAAGAAAGAAGAAAGAAAGAAAGAAAGAACGAACAAGGCAAGGGAAAAAGAAGGAAGGAAAGAATAAAGAAAAAGAGGAATAATAAATATTTCATAGTAATACAACTCTTATTTTATTTATTCTCTAGTAAGTAATATTTAGACTTTCTATTTTTACAAAGTTGGAAAATGAACTTGTGGTGCCAGGATTTAATCAGGTGAATGCAAATAAGGTAAGTATTTGTATCCTTGACTATCTCTCTGATTCGAAATTCATACTTCAGTTTATATACAAGCAGTGTTCTTTCAACTCAAACATATTTAGTTACTAATGTCATAAATTATTATGTTCTATATTTTAAATTTTTTAGGTGATAGTTTATGTAAAAATTCTAAAAATCTGGGGCCAGCGAGGTGGCGCTAGAGGTAAGGTGTCTGCCTTGCAAGCGCTAGACAAAGGAGGACTGCGGTTGGTTCGATCCCCGGCGTCCCATATGGTCCCCCAAAGCCAGGGGTAATTTCTGAGCACTTAGCCAGGAGTAACCCCTGAGCATCAAACGGGTGTGGCCCAAAAAAAATTCTAAAAATCTTTAAAAAAATAAAAGACCTTAATACACAAGTCTGCTGAAAAGTCAATGAATACCATTTATATATTCAAAACCATCTTTGATCAGTCATATAATAGTAAGGAAAACAATTCACAGAAAATACCAAATGGACATGAAATTTAGAAGATAACAAGATAGCACAATGGACAGAGCACTTTCCTTTGAAGCTAGTCAACACTGTTTTAGTCACTGCACCCCGTATAGCCTCTCTAGCTCACCAGGAATGTTATCTGAGTGCAGAGCTGGGACAAGCCTCAGCTGTGACCCTCAAACCAGAAAAAATAAAGAAGCAAAGATATTCATTTAGTTCACCCAAAAGTCAATTTTGAAAATACATTTTCAATTTTTTCCTGACAAATGATTTCTCAAAAAGCAACCCTCTAATGAATGAGAGTTTTAGAAACACAAAAATTATTTTGAGCCTTGTAGGAACCAAAACATCTGCTGGATGTAAGCCTAGGAGATACAGAGTGATAGGAAGCAATTAGATTTCTTGCAAATTATCCATAAATACTAGGTTATTCTCTATTGATTTGGAGTACTCATTTATACAGATAGTCAGCTTTTGGAATTAAGGGACTCGTTATTATCTTAGCTAAACATGGAATTTAGCTTCCCTTATAAAGCTAATTATTTCTTTACTATTTTTATATCCAAAGACACTTTTCTCATTATTCTCGAAGGACAATTCTTTAGCAATTCCCAACCCCATGCAGCTAGAAAAATAAGTTTCATTTAAAGAATCCCATGAAGACAATTACATATGGCTTCACAGAAAGCATTTTAAATTTTTGCGGTTCTATTTATTTTTGTGGCGATAAGAGCTTATCTACAGTATAATTAGAATTTATAACCATGTCCCGAACACACATTTTTTAAAAAGTAAACCAACAATGCAAACAATTAGAAATCAATTATTATAATTTAACTGACATTTCAAATGCCCCTATAATGTTATTTGGAAATTACCTGTTTTATCACACTTTGAAGAAGTGTCTCACTGCATTCAGCACATTTTGTGAACCACATTATTAATAAAATTGGTTCTAGTTTAAATTACCTTAATTTTTTTTCTAATGTTGTGCTCTCAATAGAGTATTTTAAATCATGATATATATTTTCATGGTTTGAAGAAACCTTTCTCTGCTCTCTCCCTTGCCTGATAATTCGAGGCTCTGTCTTTGAGCAATTTACAATTATTTCACCACCATTTTTGCAACTGACATGTCTCTAGGGTGGCCTTAAAAAATTGCCAAGTTTCTCATACATCAAATTTCTTGAGAATAGTCTTACTCAACCTTGGCCGTGAAGTCCTGATGTCCAGTCTGAACCTCAGACCAATTACATCAAAACTCTAGGGGTAGAACCCAGACATCAGTAATTTTTACGACTCCCCCGTGGCATTCTGTGCAGTCATGGTTGAAAAACACTATTTAGAGTGAGAAATGGCTCCGGGCTATCTTACAACTTTCCTATTAATAACCTAACATATTACAAGAGACAAAATACTATCAGTGACCATGCATGGTTATAAAAATAGAGGCATTTGTTTAGTTCTAATCTGCTAAAATATTTTTGTGAAATGACTATGTCTACATCCCCATAATTTAAAAGCTATGTCACCAAGGTCTGAATCTTGGCTAAATTTAGCACAAAGCACAACTATGCCTTTGCATACCAAAGTTACATTCCTCAGTAACATTTGGTCATGTAATTACATACTTTAAAAAATCCATAGTCTTTAGCAAAACTGAAGGCAATAATAAAAGCTTAATGAATTTTAGATAAAAAAGAGATACATGTCATTTATTTAGATAAGATTATTACGTGAAAGTTTTAAAAGTCTCATTTCTTATTAGTAACTGTTTTACATGAACTCATATATTAAACAGTTTATATTATTCTTTAGGGTACTGTAAACTTTGCATGTAATAATATTAAATTTATAGTTTACTAATCATGAAGATCTCTCCTCTTTTTATGGTGCATTCCATTAATTTAAACAAGAATAATTTTTTTAATATGGAATCGACCTTTTTTCAATTTTAAACTGAATTTTCTTATTTCTTAAATGTTCATCTTTCTTTGTTTTACATTTTCAGCAGAGTTCATTTTAAAAACCTTAAGTTTAATTGGGAAAATTTCTTTAAAAGCCTAACCAGAGCAGAAATAATATCATGTTTTAATAAGCAATATAATGCCTGCAAAGTTTAAACTTATTTTTTATCTTTTTTGATATTTTATTGACCACTGTAATTTACAAAGTTCATTATTGGGTTTCAGATATGCAATGTTTCAGGGAAAATTCCATACCAGTGTCCATCTCCCTCCAGTAATGTTTCCCAAGTGCATTCCATGCCACTACCTATACCCCCGAGTCTGCCAGCAAAACAGGCCAATTTTAAGTTTTGATGGTTAAAGTTTGGGTCTCATGATTTCATTGCTGTTGACCCTGGATTGGTTAATTTGTTCTTCCTTTCTTTTTTTTTTTTTAATGCATAATTTTTTTTTATTTAAACACCTTGATTACATACATGATTGTGTTTGGGTTTCAGTCATAAAAGGAACACCACCCATCACCAGTGCAACATTCCCATCACCCAAGTCCCAAATCTCCCTCCTCCCCACCCAACACCACTAATGCAACCTGAAACTTTTTAGCCCGTCTCCCATCCGTTCAAATTTGTGGTCCTTATCTTTAACATAGGTCCCTGAAAATAAAAGAGAAAGCATCAGTTTCCCTTTTCCAATTCCTGGGAACAGTCCTATTTTATCTGTCTACATCCTACATTTCTAACCTTCCTGCAAATTCCTGGGCTCCTTCAGACAAACAGGAAGTTAGCAGCATATTTGACCCAGAGTTTAGGCTCACTGGAGACTAAAGTAATCTACAACACTTAAGGCAAATGGATAATCCCAAAGACTCAAAATAGCGAATGTCTCAGTTGTGGGATCCTTGTACTCTTTAAAGACCCTTTAAAAAGGCCGACACAAATCCCTTATTTACTGTATACTAAATTCCTACCTACCTGGAAATGCCTATCCCTTTTTCCTCTACTTTCCAATAAAATTTTGTACTTTCTAACTTTAAGTCTGAGCATCTTTATTATTCCACAGTGTCATTCTTGAAAATATTGAGGAACCTGGATAAAGTTGGATTAATACAGAGTCTCAGTCATGGCTCCTGCATCAAAAATTGATTTATTTTAAAATGGACCTCAAACCACTACAGATTAACTATTTTTAAACCAAATCTTTGGACTGAAACATTAGACTCCTTTTTCTCCAAGAGTTGTTTGAGAAGTCATCAAGAAAAAGAATTCCCATTTGGAAGGAGTCATAAATGTGAACTTTAACCTTATGAACCCTCACCTGTGACCCCCTCAGCCAGCCCTTTTTTACCTTGTGACACCTTCACTTGATTAGTACGAAGTTCATTAACCATTCTTTTTATATACTCTAAAACAAATTACTGGCTAGGGGTAGGTTTTAAATTCCTATCTATATCTGCTTACTCAAAATTACCATTCATATTCTTTTTTCCCAAATGAACATTTTCCATTTACACATATATTGAATTGGAAAATTGCTTTGTCTTCTGTAATGGGTCCTAGCAAATTCTGAGGCTTGGAATAAAATAGTAAAATATAATTTAACATAAAAATTGAATATTTTCTTGGATGAAATTGTAGAGATCTTATGTGAACCCAACCAGTCTGGAAATTATAATGAATATCATGACACTGACTTAATTGAAAAACATTTGTCCCATATCATACAAGAAAAAAAGTAAGAAAGAGTGACTGGACCTACCCATCTGGGCATAGATAAATATGAAATTTTGGTGTCACCATTTTTTATTGAACCTCACTTTGAATAATGGTTTAAATGGGAAGGAAGTGGTAGAATAAAATTATTATATTATTTCTACTACATTCTATTTGTATCTGTCATTTTATTTTGTTATCTATTTTCCTAAATATTAACACTGATTTCATATTTTTATTCATATATGTATTAAATTTACCACTGAATGATGAATCATTTTTTCTTGTATTCCTTCCATTCCTCAAGAGAAGTGATATAACTGATTTCCAATTATATCAACTGTTAGAAACAAGGTGGTCACATTAATTACTTATAAATGTTTGCTGAATTAATAAGGAAAAAACAGTTACACTGCTACATTTTTAAATCACATTAAATTGTACATGTAACATCTGTGAAATTCTTTGCATGTAAGTTTTCCCTTAACTGCATGAAATAAAATATTCAAATCAAAGGAATATCTTTTCAGAATCAAATCGCAAACCTGATTCTAGAACTTGAGATTAGAAGTTTCTCCACAAAATAATTAGTCTGTATCATCACAATTAATATTATTTATTTAATTATGTCTGTTTATTATTTTTCAGAATCAAAATAATTCAAATCCAAATATATTCATAATAGAAAGTGTGGATATTTAAATAATGTAAAATTCAAAGATGTTGAAATAAAACTTCCTTGACATAAAATAGGAGCTTCTACCATAACATATATAGAAAATATATAAAATGAGGTAAGGTTAGTTGCCTCTACATTAAAAAGTAACATATCCTTTTAGAGCCAAGATTTATAGAAGAGAAAATATATAATTAATTTTATAAGTGTGTGGCACCTCATAAAATTATATATAACCAAATGTAAAAAACATATATGGAAGGACTTTAGTACAAAGTTCATAGTACATAATACAAGTAGAGTACTCGCTTTACACATGGACAACTTAGGTTTAATTCTGGGCATATAGTCCCCTGAATTATGCCAGGGGTATTCCCTGAGCCTAGAACTCATAGTATGCCCTGAGAACCAAAATGTGGCCCCCAAACTAAATATATATATATATATAAGATAGATATTAAGTTATAATTTAATATTATACATATATATGTCATTATTTAAATATATATACAATAGGCTTATGAGTTTATAATAGACATAGAATTAATCAATTCAATATATAATAGATATTATAATAAAATATTAATAAACTAATTCAAATTCAAAGAAAAATATTTATTAAGAAATACAAATAACTATATATAAGCTATAGTACCATACTTCTAATATATGATAGTCTACTACTTATTTGATATTTATATAGTTAGCATTCACATTTTTAAAGAAATCCCATATAGAATTAATAAAGTATAAGCCTTACATCCAAAAATAAAAATTGTACAACATGGGGTCAGAGCAGTGGTGCAAGCAGTAGGGCATTTGCCTCATGTGCACTAACCTAGGATGGATCACAGTTCAATCCCCCAGAGTCCTATATGGTCCCCCAATCCAGAAACGATTTCTGAGCACATAGCCAGGTGTAGCCTCTGAGCATCACCGGTTGTGGCCCGAAAGCCCCCCAAAATTGTACAAGTTTCTTTCTTCGTTATCTTATCTTTCTTTAACATCATTACTTATTCTATTATAAAAATGAGAACATAGAATGTAGAAAAAGTTAAGCATGAAAACAAGTAGCTCTATTTACATCAAATATTTTTCAACATGTTAATATACTAAATCATAAAATCGGGTTCTTCACCAAATAAAATAAATACTAGGTAAAAATATTGAGTACTTTATTTTAAGAATTATTCTCCTCAAAAAATATTACACAAGATAATAGCATACTAAATTTATAAAAAGGTTATAAAAGTGAGCTCCCATTGTCATATCTTATGGCACAAATTTCCACTTTTTAATGTCCTTGAATGATAGTTATAAAAAAAAATGAGAGGGGGCTGGAGCTATAGCACTGTGTGTGTGTGAGCATTTGCCTTGCACACGGCTGACCCATGTTTGATACCTGGCATCTTATATGATCTCCCATGCCTGCCAGGAGAGATTTCTGTTTGCAGAACTCAGACAAATCCCTGAGTGCCACTGGGTGTGGCCCTAAAACCAATAAATAAATAAAATGAGATAAAATAACCTCAAACCTGGGTTTGCTGACACAGCAAAAAAAAAAGTCCCATTTAACAAAAAGGCATTACTTGGTTACAGTTTATATCAAAACATGTTGCATGGTAATTTTTAAACAAATATTCTGAGATAACCATTTTTCTATGGACTTTTCAAACTTGAATTATAATTAGATTGAATTCCCTTAAAATAAAAATGTGACTTTCTGTTTTAATCATGGTTTGATTTTTTTCCCCCTGTGAGTAACTAAGAATTTTAAAATATAATTATTCCAAACCTCTTAGCATTTATTATGTACTTTGCAAAAGAAAGGGACTGAAACAAATTCTATAACTCAATTTCTGGTTTTGTTGTAAGCCAAATTCTAGTTAATAGCTTAACACACCTGATTTGACTTGGCATTTTCAAAATTGATTTATTGCACTCTGCAAAACCTGTTAGTTCCAATCTTGCAAATGCAATAGGTTTCCCTTGCTATGATTATTATTAAACAGCCTATAGATATATTATGTCCTCACTCGGTTTATATCATTGTGATTTATCATTCATTCACAAAGAAATAACATCCCCAACACAATAGGTTCTGACATTTTATATTGATTAAGATGCTGTGCATTATTTCAAGTGTGGCCTGGTCACAAAAAGGACCTATACAAATTCACCCTATTCCAAACTCTGAATTAATTTCATGGAGAATCTGATATGTCATTTACGCTTTGAGGCACATCCAGTCAATGTCTAAGCCTTTAAACACAATTAACCTAGAGCTTGCAATTTAATTCTACAGTGTCTGACTAGCTGCAAAGCATGAAGCAAACCTGATCGACTTCCTAATGATTTTTAAAATGTGCTGAATAACTAAAGAAGAATGGTAACACGGGGCAATGATATAATACATTTTCCTTTATGATTTCCATTCTCAATGTGTAATTCTTTCTTTAACACTCACAATCTGACAATGGCAACTCGACAAGAATTGTATGTGTTCCTTCTTTTTGTTCTGGTAACCAGTATGCAATGACTTCTATTCATTTGCAGCAACCTTCCATTGATTTGCCAGCTGCATAGTCTTTTCATAGCTATGTGAGCAAGAACTTTTTTTTTTATAAATTTCTTCCTTTTTACTTACAAAAAGATTAGAAAATTCTATATCTTTTTTTTTGTTTTTGATGAGGATTCATTTTATCAGTAAAAGGATTTCAGAAGGTCGCCAAACTTTTTTTTTTTTTTTTACTTAATAAAAATCAGATTAAAAAAAAAAAAAAGCACCAGGGCCAGAGCAGTGGCTCACGCAATAGGGTGTTTGCTTTGCATGCACTAACATAGGACATACCGAGGTTTGATTCCCCAGCGTATTCCCCATATGGTACCCCAAGCCAGGAGCGATTTCTGAGCGCATAGCCAGTAATAACCCCTGTGTGTCACCAGTTGTGGCCCAAAAACCAAAACCAAAACCAAACAAAAAAAAACCCGGAAACAAAAACTAAAACTATACTTTTATGAAGAAAATATTAGGGATGAGTGAAAATGTTTAACAATTATTTTCAGATTTCAAAAGCAGAATGAATTATATCAATTACTTGGGTTTTTTTGAGGGAGCACACCAAGAGGTGCTCAAAGCTCAAGCACTCTCATCAGTGGCATTTTAGAGATAATCTATAATTCTGAGAGTCTATCTTGTGTATTCCTATGCAAGAAAAGCTCCTTACGTGTAGTACTAGAAGTCGACCCAGAATCTGATTAACTAAATGCAAACGTTAATTAACTAGAAGTACCACATTTGAATTAAAACTTCATATATTTGCATTAAATACAAAATCTATCAATTATTTCTCTCACTATTGCAGACATTTTTTATAAGATTTTATTTCCCATTTTTCAAACAAAAGTCATCCCACTGGAGTTATTAGAGCATGATTCTATTCATTGGTGCAATTCTCATACTTATGCTCAGTCATACAGTAATCCTTAGGTGTAGCAATGCTCAAGGGCCACCAAGGCCTTACATGCTGATGGTGTAGGAATCGTGTAATGCTGGGGATCAAATTCAGGGTCTTTCATGTACTAGGCATATGTTATTTCATTTAATTTATATTTCAGTCTCTAAACGCTTTAATTACAATAATAAAAAATAGGATAAAATTGGGAAATGAAATTAGAGTTGAATATCTCAGAATTTGTTTTTTATCCATCTCTTTTCCATAAAGAGATAGATATAAGAATATCTATAATATTAAAATTTAGTAAAATATATATTAAAATAACCCAAAATATATGTAAAATAATTCAAAATAAATGGAAAATAATCCAAATAAATGTAAAAAAATCCTTATGTGTAAAGTGATCAATTTATATGAAATTTACTTAAATAAATAAATTATTATAGCTATATACAAGTTTGAGCCTCATAGTGAGGGATCTGCATTTCATATATGCTTCAGTTGTTTTAATTTATTGCCAGTAAGGTGGTTTTTCATATATTATTTATAATAATTGAAAAATAGAAAAGTATTAAATTGTGATTAAATTAAATGAAACATGTAATTATGGGAACTAAGTAGATTGTACAGAATTTAAAACTTGCCAATGACTTACCTGGTCTAATTCCCATCACCACATGATGCCTAAAATAAAATCAGATTTATCACTGATCAAGGAATGAGAAGTAATCCCTGACTAGCTAGCTCCAGCTGTGGCCCAAAATTTAAAGAAAAATATTAAGAGTCAAACTTACCCTAGGACCAATAAAAAAGACCCTAGCCTAGGATTCGGCCTAGGATCTGCACAAAACCAAGATCTCCAATCCCAGAGGTCTTGATTGTAACAACTGCGACGGAATAGAACTTCTGGAATCATAATTTAAAAACTCTATTTCAGGCTTTGCCCTAGGATCTGTGCAAAAACTGAGACCACCAATTATAAAAGTCTGATTATAACAGTGATGGAACAGAATTTCCAAAACTATAAAGAAAGACTATTCCTAGTCTTCGTCCTATGACCTGTGTAAATACCAAGATATCAAGTTAGAGAGACCTGACTATATCATCCACAACTAAATGGAAAGATGTCTGTCAACATAAAACCCGAAATCTCTTAGACCAAGGGAATTCCTTTCCTAACTTCCCCAATACTTACTATACCTTTACAAAACAAAACAAAATAAAATAAAAAATTAAATTAAATTAAATTAAATAATATAAAGAAGAAGAAGCACAAACCTTTTTATGTAGTTGCTGGTTGGGTTTTATTGACATTTTTTTTGTCTTTGTGGGTTTTTTGTTTATGTTTTTGTTTTTTGTTTTTTTGGTCTTTTGTAGTGGCTGCATTTGGTTTTTTGTTTGTTTGTTTTTTATTGTGTTTCTTGGTTCTGTTTTTTGTACTTTATTTGTTATCAGTTTGTTGTATTTTGTTTGTTTTGTTACCTTTTTCTTCTTTTTCCTCTGCCCTCTTCTAAATTGATACTTATAATACCTAAAAGGACTCCTCCTAGCTCTTTTTTTCTTTTTTCTTTTCCTTTACCTCCAAGTGAACCACATTGCTTGAATCATATGGTTCAGCCTCATAAATTGAGGGGGGAAAGCGAATAAGTGCCAGGTTGAGACACCCACATGAATATTTAGTGAAAATAAAAACTGGACCTGAATATCAAACCCAAAGTCAGCTACAACAGAATCTATATCTAATCCATAGCAAGCTGTACAAGTGGGGATTAGTTATACTAGTATTCTGGGGGGTAAAGGAGGGAGATATGGGATGCATGCTGGGAACAAGGGTGGAGGGAGGACATAACTGGTGCTGGGAATGCCCCTGATTCATTGTCACTATGTACCTTAAATATTACTGTGAAAGATTTGTAATTCACTTTGACCACAATAAAAATGAAAAAAAAAAGAGTATGAGTGAATATAGTATGTTACACTTATATATAACAGTGTATATATACATATATAGTAGATATACAAATGATGATAATCTGTATTTATGTAAAATATTATTACATTACATATAATCTAATAGAGTTGTTCTTTCATGCTAATTTATAAAAAATGTTTTTCTTTTGGAATTCAGACTTGTGCCAATGTTTATTTTCTTAACAGCCAAGGAAGTATAAACTTTGATGATCTTTGTGCAATGAAATTTAACTTTCTTATTTGTACTACAGATGTGTCTCATTAATAAGACTATTTGTGGCCTTCTCATCTGAGACATTTTAAGATGGTTAATAGGAACATGTTCTAAGAAGTCGTAGACAAATAAGGGACTGTCCCATGATGACTCCTTTAATCTATAAAGGGTTTAAAGTGCAGTTTCACAACCGGCCTATGTACCAAAGGTCCTACATAAATAAACGATTTTATGAGGAAGGATCAGGGAAATTCAAAGGTCTTGATAAGAAAAAAATGAAAAGCAGCAATTTCTTTAGAAAACATGAGGGAGAATATGAAGTTGCAAACTCACAGAGTTTTCTGATTGAAATAAAAGCAGACACATTTTGCTCCCTTTCCTTATCAGAAAACAGAATAGGGTCAGATAGTCCAGTGGGTAGGGTGTTTGCTTTGCCCACAGTTAACCCAGGGTTGATCATGGCATCTCAGATGACCCCCAGAGTGATCCCTGAGTGCAGAGCCAAGAGTAGTCCTTGAGCAATACCAGTTGTGATCCCCAAACCAATTTAAAAAGCAAACAAGCAAAAGACAGAAACAGAATAAATATATTTAAATTCAAATTGATGTAATTGATGCTGACAGTGGTCCCGAACATCAATTGGAGGATTATGGGAGAGAAAGGCTGTAGCCTCAAGAAAAGAATCTGCAGCTTCCTCTCACCCACCTCTTCCAATGGGCAACTGGCTCAAAAGATCTAGGTCTGTGGGCCTTGGTCTAAAAGTCTGACCTTGATCTTGCTTAGGAAAAAATTTCAAGAGAAGGAGAGCAAAGACATTAAAACAGATTTTAGTTGGAGGTACTGAGAGGAGAAGAAAGGGTGGGAGGAACCTGCTCAAGAGAGAGCATGGGATTCTTCAGAGGTAAAGAGAGCTGGGTACAAAACCCAATTTGAAAGCATAAAAGGACATATGTCTAGAAGGGTTGGGGAGATATGGGTAACATGTGCTCTGGCATCATGTACCCAGGAGACACATGTGTACACCTCCCTTTTTCTCAGTTGACCTTTATAGGCTATTCCCTGCCTATTTTACCCGGGGCTTTCTACATAAGCAAGAGTTCTGCTGCTCAGGTGGTTGCCAGGAAAAGGGGTGGGGGTAGTTGATGGTCTTTGATATTTTATTCCTGGCTTTTGTTCCTGCTGGAGCTTCCTCTGTAAGGAGTCCAGTTTTCTCAGGGCCTGATGTGGTCCTGGGTGAGATTCTTATCAATGATTAAGTAATACCTTCAAACCCTTTCCCTTGGTTTTATTATATTTCAAGAATCCATTTTCTTGTATGTATATGTGTGTGGGGTGGGTGGGGGAAGGCACTTCCCTACCTGCTTGCCTCTCTGCCTGCTTCAGGAACTATGATGGATTTTTGATGGCAGTGACTTCTCATGTAGGCTCAGTGATTATAATTAATGTAGTGTCGGGTGCAGGATGTTAATACAATGAGAGACTTGAATATTAAAAAATTAAATTATAAAAGAACTCTCTGTACTTTCTAGTCGACTGTACTGTGATCTCAGAATAGCCCTATAAATAAATTTTATGAATAAAAACTCTAAAAGTTAGCCAACCATTTTGGACATATCCCTAGAATCCCAGAGGATCCCAATCAACAGACATCTCTTCTTCATACCTCAAAAAAGTTGGAATGGAGTTATATGATTATAACCAGTAAGTTTGGCATTTTGCCTACCATACAAACCTTTGAGTCTGCTATCATTCAGGTCTAACATCAAAATAACTGTAGGTCTGGAATTAAACACCTTCAACTCTTTTATTTCAATTACAATAATGCACAGCATCAGAGACAACTTAAGAAGAGTCCAATGTACTCAAAAGTACAAAGGATGTTGTTGACAAGGAGTTGTTAATTATGTCTATTCAAATTTCAAAGGGGTTTAAAATTGCTCATATCCTTCCATTCAATAAATCTCAAAACACTGTTTAGGCATTCTAGATCTTTACTAGGGAAATTACAATAATCATTTCCTTTAGAAAATATTGAGATAAGTGTTTAAAGGTAAGGATTGAGTTATTTTGTGCCATTGGTATTTAGGCTATATACTATAGAAATTCAAAGTAGACAACTGCAATTTGAAATCTACTGCTTGATGCATCACAGAAAGAGAAACTAGTAGTTGATTCCTAAATCTGATTTACTAATAGAGAGCAATTGTTTTCCTATTGCTGAGAAAATGCCCCATTATTAAGTGGCTTGAACATCTATTTCATTTCTTCATTATTATGCAGTTTAGGAATATGTTATGATGTTACTAAATTTGGTATTCTAGCTTCAGATACATAGAACTGATGATAGTTTATGGTTAGAAACTTCAAGAAATATTTCGTCATATTTTCTCTTAATATGGTTCTTTTTCAATGTGCCTAGCTTAGAATGTCTTTCATGACATGAATTTTCCAAGAGTTGATCCCAGATTCAAAAGAGTGTTTGACAAGAAGTGCTTTACAAGGAGAAAATGAATGTTATGAATCCTTTGAAATTTAGACTTGAAAGAATTTGGCATCATTTTTACTCTGATGCTATTGGAAAATCCAAACACAGAGAGAGTCCAGTTTCAAGAAAAGGAGTAATTGACTAGACTGGGAGACAGTAAGAAAATTGGTGGCAATATTCATGATATTCCATGATTGTATGAGATTTAAATAAAAATCCATTTCTTTTGCATTAACTGAGATTAAAATTACACACTACTTGTTTTTTGAAAAATCAATTAGATATCTAAACAAAACAAAATTTATGATCTAGGTACAGTAAGAAAAAGCCCATATTTCTCATATTTTATATGCAGAATACTTTCTTCCAAATTTATTGATAAGGTTTGTATTATAATTTTTAACAAAAAGAATGAATGCTATCATAGTAAACAAAATTAGTTTTCCCCCCCTCTTACCATATTTCTAGAACCTAATCTTCAAATCAATGGGTATGTTATTTTATATGGTAAGGAGAATTTAGTAGATGTGTTTAAATATTGTTTCTGAGACGAGATTAATTTGGATTATCTAGATTTAATCAAAATGTATCTCATTTTTTTTTATTTTTGTCTTTTCATGATTTTAAGTAGTATGCCCCGTATAGACAGAAGATCTTCACTTAGTTCTCTGATGCAGGGTAAAATTTAAGTGTGGCCCTGAAATCGCCACCTCAGTGTCAATATCTTTTTAAAGAATCATAACTGGATTGTCTTACTATGATCATTTATTTGTCATTGTAGTGCTCCATTGGTTTCTGCTAGACCAAAATTCTCGCTACTTCCCATCATTAATAAAAATTCTTGAACTTACTGCTCAGGACAAGCTGAGCCAAGCAAACATTTCACACCCACACAACTAATGCACTGCTTCCCTCAGAGTCTATATTGGCATGAGGGCGTTGTGGAATTATCCAACTGCTGAGAAGTGAAAGAGGAATACTATGCAACCATCAGGTAAAATGAAGTCATAAAATTTTCCTATACATGGATGGATATGGAAACTATTATGCTGAATGAAATAAGTTAGAGGGAGAGAGATAGATGCAGAATAGTCTCACTCATCTATGGGATTTAAGAAAAATAAAAGACATTATTGTAATAATACCCAGAGACAATAGAGATGAGAGCTTGAAGAACCAACCATGATATGAAGTTTACCACAAAGAGTAGTGAGAGCACTTAGGGAAATAACTACACCAACAACTACCATGCCAAAGTTAGTGAGAGAAATAGAATGCCTGTCTTGAATAGAGGCAGGGGGTAGGGGAGGGCTCAAATGGGGGACATTGGTCGTGGAAATGTTGCACTGGTGAATGGGGGGTGTTCTTTTTTATAACTAAAACTCATGACAAACACTTTTGTAATCATGGTGCTTAAATAAAGATATAAAAAATGAAAGAGGTCCTATCTCACTCCTAACACACATAGCTACAGTCTCCTCATCCCAGCCATACCCAACTCCCTTGTTCTCTCATTATCAGGTCTAGCATGATCTTGCTGCAGAGCAATAGCCCAGTATTGTGGGCTATCTTGTGCTGCATGCCTGCTGCTGTGGGTTTGACCTCCAGTATCTTGTATGTTCCCCCAAGCTCCAGTCAAAGTGATACCTGAACACAGAAGTAAGTCGTGAGAACCATTGGGTGTGGTTAAAACAAAACAAAAAATGAATAACTGTTGCTTATTTACCATCACTAGTCTAAACATAACAGATGACATTATCACGTTATATTCCTTGTCCACATTACATCCACTTTCATATACATATCTACAGCATAAATATGTATGCTTTTGTATACATGCTAGTTTGTTTATTCTCAGAAAATAGAAATATATATTAAATCCATATAAACAACATACATATTGAATTAAATATGTGTGGTGATTGTCTCTCCCTAAAGGCTGAGACGTGTGTTTTATGTTAACAATAAAAACCAAGAACAGAGATAGAACAAAATAGTATCAAAACTGCTTGGTGCAGTATTGCATTAAAGCAGTCACTGTCCCCTTTTTGTTTTTTATATTCGATGAGTTGAAATATTTAAGCTGTTAATGACACATCATTCACTTAATCTACGATTTCAGACTACATCGTTACCAATCAAACAAAACATGGTCATGCAATCCTTTCTCTTCCTTAAACTAGCGATTATGTTTACACATCAAATTTTGCTATTTACGTTTCAATGGATATTTATGAGCCTTAGCATTGTTAAAGTATAAAGCCTTTAATAATCAATTACCACATTTAAGTAGCCCACAATCAGTGAACTATACGGTGGGACTAGAGCTCATTACAAATCTCAAAATACAAAGTCACTTCATTCAAACCTCCATCTGTGCCTCCGTCTCTAGAGTTTCTAGAGTCTGACAAATGTCTCCAACTTGTCTTCTGAGTTTTCATCAAAACAAGACACCAGTTTGTAATCTATTTTAACATTACTTGCAATAGATGAGAATTCACATGGCATCTGCGGTAGTTTTTCTCTAATGAAAGTTTCTAGTTGTTGTGTGTCAGAAAGGATGTAAGTATTCCCTTGAAATGGTGCTTTATTTAAAATGCAACAACAGAGAAAATCGAAGCCCCAGATCTTATATTTCCTAGTCATAAAACTGTAATTGGCCTTTTTATGTCAATGCTACCCTTGAGATAGGAAATTAACTTTATGCCCATGAACATATATAGGATGCCCATAAAACTCAAACTAGATCAAATTTTCTCTCCCCAAAAAGAATTAGAAATAAAATCAAAGCATATTTTTCCTTAATCTTGGAGATCTTATGCAGTTTAATTTTATCTCTTGAGATGATATTAAATTTCAGTTATTGTAAATAACGGGCGAAGGAAGAACTGTGGCATAATCTTTGCAATAGCATTATAAATGGAGAACAAATCCCCACAAAATTTACATTTCACTTGTAGGACAAAGTCAACTCCTTGCAGATAGCAAATGTTTACATTCTTTTTTATCATGCTGGTTACAAAACCAGTCTTGTTGGCTCATTCAGTGCAAAGCCTGGTTTTACTCTCTGATAAAATGGGTTATAGCTAGGATTGTGAACACACTGAAAGCCTCATTTTACTCATATCTATGGTTATCAAACTATATGCCTCAAATATTAGAATAGATATGTTTAAAAATAATATATATAAAAACTAACTCACAGTAAATAATCAAAAACTGGGGGCTGGAGTGATAGCACAGTAGTACAGCTTTTGCCTTGCACATGGCTTACCAGGGACAGACCTATGTTCGACTCCCAGTATCCCATTTAGTTGGTCCCCCAAACCTGCCAGGACCAATAGCTGAGCGCAAAACCAGGGGTAACCCTTGAGTACAGTCTGTTGTGGCCGAAAACAACAACAACAACATCAAAACCAAATAAATAAAAAATCTGGATGCCAATATTTTGGGCAATCTGACAAAGTGAACAATTTTCTTTCATAATAAAGTCATGATTTAAAGTAAAGATGTTGCCTTGCTATTTGTCTGGTCTAAGAAAAAAGAGAAAATTTTGTCGAGTGAAAGGTAATTTTTAGTCTAATGCTTTATTTTCACATGTGCTAACATAGTCAGTATTGATTCAGCACTTTAACAAAAATACACATATGTGGGTCATTTTTTTTTGTATTTTAAAAACTATTTTCAAGATAACTATAACTATACATACTCATTCTTTCCTCTATAAGAAAACTTTTTTAAATAATAATTTCTTTATTTAAGCACAATGGATACAATCATATCTATAATTGGATCTGCCATAAAATACACAATGATATGTCACTATTGTTTTGATTCGCATATCCCTGATGATTAGTGACATGGAGCTTTTTTTTTTTTTCACATGCCTCTTGGCCAATTGTCTTTCTTCTTTGAGGAAATATCTGTTCATTTATTCTCCCCATTTTTTGATAAGATTAGAAATTTTTTTTGTTCAGTTCTGTCAGACCTTGCTTATCTAAGATATTATTAGCCCCTGATCTGATGAGTATTGAGTGAATAGTTTCCCCCATTCCAAAAGTGGCCTTTGTAACCTAGTCACTCTTTCCTTTGAGGTGCAGAACTTTTGAGGTGAGAACTGAGGTTCTCAGTTTAATATAATACCATTTGTTTATCTCTGCTTTCTCTTGCTTAGACAGTGGTGTTTCCTCCTTAAAGATGCCTTTAGTTTCAATGTAATGGACTGTCTTGCCTATATATTCTTTTTATACCTTATAATTTTAGGTTTGATATCAAGGTATTTAGTCCATTTTGATCTATAAAAATTTAAAATAACTCTCTGTAGCAATGGATATATATATATAAATATATATAATTTATTGATATATTAATAGACATTAATATATCATGCATATAATTATGGGTTTGAATAACCTTACTGGATTATAGCAATGTTATCTCAAAATACAAAGCACAAAAATAGATGATATAATATTGCAATACAAAAAATGCAAAAAAAATAAGGAAGGTAAAAAACAAAGAAAAAAATAAAAGAAAATATTTTCATTCTATTTATTTGACCTCTGTAGCCTAAGGGATGAAAGCATACTAGTTCTGAATCTCAGTAATAGCTGTGAAATTAAATAACTAGAATGCAAACAAAGTTAAAAGGTTCACTATATAGACTCCAGACCAACAGCTTGGGACCTGGTTAGAAATACAGAATCTCTTTCCCACTTTTAAGGGATGTGAAATTGAGAGCTACATTCTAGTAATTCTAGGAGGGAGACATATATGCATAAAAACCACTGCAACAGAAGTACAGTGTACAGCGGGTAGGTCTTTTGAATTGCACAGGGCACAAGGATTAAACCCTGTGTGCGTGCACAACCCAAGTGTAAACCCTGAATATCACTGGGTGTGACCCACAAGCCATATAATAATTATAATAATAACAATATTAATATTAATAAAAGAAGAAGAGGAAAAAGGGGGAAAAGAAGAAAAATGATCAAGAAGGACAAGGAGGGAGACTAGGAGGAGGAGGAGGAGAAGGAAAAGGAGGAAGAAGACAAGATGAGTACAAAGACGACAATGATGATCAAGATGATAAAGATGATGATGATGATGATGAAGAATAAAAAGTGCAAGAAGAAGAAGAGGAGGAGGAGAAGGAAGAGGAGAAGAGGAAGAAGAAGAAGAAGAAGAAGAAGAAGAAGAAGAAGAAGAAGAAGAAGAAGAAGAAGAAGAAGAAGAAGAAGAAGAAGAAGAAGAAGAAGAAGAAGGAAGAAGAAGAAGAAGAAGAAGAAGAAAGAAGAAGAAGAAGAAAGAAGAAGAAGAAGAAGAAGAAGAAGAAAGCAGAGAAAAGGAAGAGGAAGAGAAGGAGAAAGGATGGAGGGTGAGGAGGAGGAGGAGTTTGTCCTGTATTTTATTTGTAAACTATATTTATTGTAGATTAGGTATATACCACTTCTTGGGAATTACTGCCCCAACACAAAACATTAACTATAAAGGCTATATGCACATGTATGCTCATTGCCATATTCAATATAATAAAAAGGATATAAAAGCCATACAAAATTTTAACTATGATAAATTGATCTAGAAACTGTGATTGTTATACATGATGGAGATCTTTGCTTTAAATTTTCTTTTCCTAAAGTTATAAAAAGATACTTGCTACAGTTGAAATATTGCAATCCTAAAATTTAAGGGAAAGTTAGAATTAGTAAATGTCTTGTACTAACTTGGTTCCTCATTTCCTGTTACATCATGGTTTCATCAAAGACTGTTTTATTCTCAGTGATTTTATTATTCAAATGGACTTTTTAACTTGTCCATGGTTTAGGAAGACAACGTTTACTTGCAAAATGTTCATAGACATCATTCTCTCTCCCTTAAAATTTAAGAATTTTGACTACATATTTTCAGTTATTCTGATCAATACAGTAAATATTTCAATCTATCTTTATCAGCACCCCTACATGTAATTATTTTATTACATTTGATAGCATCCCAGACAATGAAAGATGAAAACAGTGCATATAATTTTGTATAAAATCAATAGTCTGACTCATTTTAGATTATCTCTCTTATCCAGCTTTCATAAAGAAACCATTAGACATCATTACAGCTAATTTCCCAAGAAAACAACTAAGCAGAAATGAGAATAAGAAAAGATGCTTAGAATTATACAAATACTTGTAATTCCTACTCCCTTCTAGGTATTTTATTTGTAGTTCAGACTTTAAAACAATGCTTGTTTATTTTCCCTGTATGCTTGTTTATTCAACAAATATTTATTAAATTTATATTAGGTAGCAGGCTCTGTTCCAAAATTGGAGATTCATTAAATGTTAGAAAAAAGGCAGCACATAAAATATATTCTAGAGTGAGATGGTGATTACTGCTTGCACTAAAAACACAGCTATTCTTTTAACAAACAAGAGATGACAGTTTTTCTTAAAAATAGTAAAAATTAAAAAAATAGTAAAAACTAGAGGAAATTGTATATATGTAATATATACTTATATATATGTAATATATACTTATATATTACATATATACATACATACAAAAGTGTAGGTAATTTTGGTCAGAGTATCCGGGTTATGTACACTGTCAAGATAAGTGAAAAAAAGTCAACATTTTTTTGCTATATTCACAGGAATTATGGAAGTCTTCCTCCAAGAAGTTTGATACCTCAACACCCTTGTTTCTAACTCTGCTTAAAACCAGCACAGAAGATATAAGATAGGAATGTGGAGGAGCAGAGTAGAGGGAAGACTACTATGGGGGATGGTAGGTGCATATTAACACATCTCCATATGGTGGATAACATTATTCCATAAACATAAATATTTATAATCTCACAAAATTATTTCCATATCATGATTTTAGTTTGTACAGTAAATTTTATATAAGAGAATAAAAACAAATCTAATCTTAGACATAATGAAAACACTGTTTCAGTGAAAGTTTTGATTATGCTAATAATTGTAATGGTGTTGCCTTCCTTTTATTCAATTTTAGAATCGCTCCTGATGGTACTTTTCTTCTACCCGAGTGCTCAGGGATCATGGGATATCAAATATTTAAAGAGGCTTCAAAGCATGTATTCCACCTTGTGTAGCTACTTTCTTTTGTTAAAAAAAAAATTTGAGCATGGAAATAAATTGCTTTTTAACAATTATTTTGCTGCTATATCTAATTATTTGTCATTTTAAACAATGAAATATGTCAGTATGAGTTGCTTGATTAACATACAGATAAAAATATCTGATTAACTGCATTTTAAAATATATACCTTATTTGCTGGCATATAAGACAACCCTTCAACCCATGAAAAACTTCCTAAACGTCTTAAAAGTAAGTTACTTCTTAAAAGTAAGAGGGGTACGGATCACTCGTCCCTGAAGCTGGAACAAGTTTCAGCATGCCGTATACCAGCATAAGACTCCCGACTCTTAGGAAGTTTTTCATGGGTTGAAGTGTCGTCTTATATGCCAGCAAATATGGTAATCACTTATTTAGGAAAACAAAACACTTAAAATAATTTCCTGTCAATGTCAATGCTGGAAAGGTCATGAAATGTTAAAGTGAGAACTGAAATTTGAGGGCCAGAGAGATAGATAATATAGAGGATAAGAAGTTTGCTTTTCAGGCATCTGACCCAAGTTAAATTCATGTCCACACATTAATTCCTTCAAACCCATTAAAAGTGATCCCTGAATGCAGAATAAGACTTACCAGGAGTAAGTTCTGAGTACTACTGGATGTGGCCATCAAATAAAACAACAAAATACTTAAACTTTGAAGGGATAAACAAACCACTTAAAGTAAAAATAAACACCAGGTGTAGCACAAGTTTCTATAGCAACAAAAATACATCAGTCAGCCTTTGGAAAGATGCTGATGTAGACTCAATTCAAGTATATGAGGAGACTCCCTTTGGGACCAACATTAACTATTTTCTGGTGAACCTATAAACTGCTTATGTTTGATAAGATGTATCAAAATATTTCTATGAACACTAACAATTTTAATCAAGATTTAGTCAAATCATTTTATATAGTAAATATAAATATTGGTACTTCTATGTCATATAAAATACAATAATATATTTTGAGATAGATAGTAAAGGAGGTAAGGTAATTGTTTTGCATGCAGTACATTGGCTGTGACCTTGGTTCAAATGCCTGGAATCATATATGTTCCCCAAGTATCCATCACCAGTGAACACTGGTAGATGTGGTCCAACCCTCAATAATTAGTAACAAAGAAATATGCTAAATTTAATAATTTATCCTTTTATTTGTTTTCTTGGTTGTTGTTGTTTGGGGATCACATCAGTACTGAGGAATATTCTTGGCTCTGTATTGAGTTACCTCTTCTGGCAGTGTTTGAAGGACCATAAGGCATGCTGGTATCAAACCTGGGTTAGCTTTGTGCAAAGCAAAAAAAAGTGATTTTCTCAATACATTGCCTATTGACTTTCACTCAATAAATTTAATTTAAATATAAATAAATATTAACTTAAAGTACATGGTTACATTGCTAAATATTACAGATATGATTACATATTTAATATATATAGTTCAATAACAACCACACTACCAAATGCCTTAATTACCATCACACTTACAAAGAAATAACTAAGGATTTATAGGAGAAAAACATTCATAATATTTTCTGAGATAAGACTAGAATTAAAGAAAAAGAATGCCATATTATTAATTTGTTTTGAAACCTTTTACAAGCATACAGATAGATATAGAAGCAAGACCCCCTATTTTAAGTCTGTATAATATTTATAAAAAAATCTATATCCCTTTAATTTTCTACTACTTTTAGTAGTATCTAAGAAAAACCTATGATACTTCTTTTATTCCTGTACTTTTTCAAGTCAAATATAATTGCAAACTTCTAATAATTTGTTATTTTTTAATTTTGCATCTCCTCTTTTTTTGACTTATTTTTAAGTAATTATTTTAATTTTATTAAGTAACTATTTTTAATTATTTATTTAAACACCATGATTACAAATATAATTGTAGTTGGGTTACAGTCCTAACAAGAACACCCCCCTTCACCATGCAACCTTTCCATCACCAATGCTCCCATCTCTTCCCTCCCCACCCCCTGCCTGTATTTGAGACAGGATTTCTACATCCCTCACTCACTGACATTGTTATGATAGTTCTCAGTGTAGTTATTTCTTTAACTGTGCTTACAACTTTTTGCAGTGAGCTTCATAACTTAAGTTCGTCCTTCCTGCCTTCATCTCTGGGAATTATTTCAATGTCTTTAATTTTTTCATAAAACCCATAGAAGAGTGAGACTATTCTGTGTCTCTCTCTTCCTCTGACTAATTTCACTCAGCATAATAGATTCCATGTACATCCTTGTATAGAAAATTTTCATCTCTCCTGATGGCTGCATAAAATTCCATTGTGTATTATGTATCATGGTTTCTTTAGCCATTTGTCTGTTGAAGGGTATCTTGGTTGTTTCCAGAGTCTATCTACTGTAAATAGTGCTGCGATGAATATAGGTGTGAGGAAGGGATTTTGTATTGGATTTTTGTGTTCCAAGGGTATATCCCTAGGAGTAGTATAACTGGCTCAAATGGAAGCTCAAGTTCCAGTTTTTTGAGGAATCTCCATGTTCTTTTTCATAAGGGCTGGACTAGATTGCCTTCCCACAAGCAATGAATGAGAGTTCCTTTCTCCCCACATCCCCTCCAACACAGATTATTTTGCTGATAAACTGTTGAGTTCCAGTATTGTAACTCAGTGAATAAAAATTCTTTTATGAGCATGAGATATGAGTTCTTTGATTCAATCCCTGTAATTGAAAAAAATGCCAATAACAACCCAAAAACTTGACTAAATGAGTTAGGCTATTTGTCATAAGACCTGATTACCAGCCTTATTGATAAAAAGTGGTTTATGATATTTGATTTAATTACCTAATCTGAGTTTCTATTTCCTATTCCCTCTCCACTGTTATAGAGACTAATAAATTCATTTGTAATTTGTGTACTTGCCTTGAGCCTACCTATGTACCACTGAAAAATAAAAAGCACTCCAAAATTAAAAAAAGAAATTTAAATATTACATTAAAATAAGTGATATAATAATTTGATATGATTAAATAGTTTGCTTTGCATAGAGCCATCTTGGGTTTTATTCCCATACTGAGCACTGCCAGGAGTGATTTCTACGTTCAGAGTCAAGAGTAAGCCCTGAATATTCTGAGTATACCATTATCCACCAAGATAAAGCAGATATCACATTATTTTATTCTTTAATATTTTCTGAACAACTTGAAACCAAATAGTACTTTAAAATAGGGGTGAAAATATAAAATATAAATCTGAATAATTAATATTAGTATATAACAAACCCTTATTAATTTTGTGATGTTATAAAGATCAAAAACATTGCAATAATTAAAATAACATGTAGATATATATTTTATTCTAGAAATAAAATCAAAAGAAAGAAAATATAGTCAAGTACAAATGCTATCTTTTAAATAGTTTAGCTGCATTTTCATGCTCAATAACTTTTTCCCTGATAATGGTCCATGCATTCATGCAATATTACTAGGATTTAAGTTTATGATTTAATTAATTACTTTTTCATTCTATGAATGAAAAAATATATATGTATTATCCAAAATAATTCTGTTGTAATTATGTTTGGTTGTGTTTTTCTTCTCTTTATTTTGGGATCATATAAAGTCAGTGTCCTTAAATGGAAGACAAAAGTGAAAAGAGAAATAAAGATTAGGTCTATATATCCCTATACATTCTTTCTTTTAAAATGTTATTCCTTTTGTACCTGATGGTGAAAAAGACAAAAGTCTATTAAATCACTTAACTCCATCAAGCTTAATGAAATAAGAGAAAAATCTCATGTTTTTAAATAAACCCATTGTTTTATATATTGAAAACATTCAATGGGTATCTTATGGACACTTTAGAATATTCAGGCAAAATTTTCGCTATTTTCTTGCTGTTGTTTGCCACTCTGAGGTAAGAGAATAGTGATTCGTTTTCTTTCCTTTCCAATGATGAAAAAATTTATTCCATTAACTCTACAGTTTATTTCCAATAACGTGAGGTGGATAATAGCTTTGTATTGAAGGATTCGCTAATAAAATGCATTACTTTGTGACTAATCAGAAAAATCAGTTAGAAGAACCCACCTGATTAAGGTAAACCTATAAAAGATTGTAGGGGGAGTAAAATAAAACTTAGAAAAGCAACTCTCTTTTGTGAGATTCAATATTTATTTAGAAGAATCAATTAACAATTTGAGATTACTTCTTTTTCCTTAGTGATTTTCTTTGGTGAAATAAAGTAAGGTTTGTACTGAAGGATGTTAGTACAGTGTTTTAAAATAACACAAAGTGTCTAAATAAAGCTCCCAGTTACATTTTTATTTTATTGATGCCAATACATGATGCAATAAGTATTTAATGCAATATTTTTATCATATGGATCACACCTATAGTGTATAGTGTTGGGTTGGCCAATCCAAGTGAGGAAGACCTGACTAGAATTCACAATAGCGCAAAAGTGGTTGAGGGGAAGGTTTTGGGAAACTAAGAAGGTTACCAGGACTACCATAGTGTATATGGGGCACCACCAGTGTAGTATCCATTAAGGCTCTAGAAAGTGCTGGAAATCTAACTCAGGTTCAAATTCAGCATCCCACACATATCTGTCATAAAGAAAATGTTATTTTTTACTTAAATCTACAGTACAACTTTACTTTGAATTATTATTTCCTCCAAAACTAAATATTACCTATCTCCTGAAGTCTCTGTTCCATTTGCTTCATTTCTTCTGTGTAACTTTTCTTTTCCACCCCCAACTCATTTCCTCTCACAGTGAGTGCATTATCTGATTGACATTAACTATAAATTCTTAGTTTACACTCTTAAAACTATTCAGATTTTAAGTGACATGAAAAGTGCTCTACAAACATTAGATACCCTGCAGATGTATGAAATAACAGTGCTGGTATTTTACAAGGATGATGATAGGGATGGATGAGGATTATTTTGAGAATTATGATGGTGGTACTTTAGTAATGACAGCAGTGTGATAAATGATGCTCTCTTTCTTCAGCATTTCTTTCAAGCATAAAAGCTTTAAGACCATTTATTTTTCTTACTGTTCATTTGCTTCTTTCTTAACTTATTGGGACCTTATGAATTACTTATATTTCTGATCTCATATTTAGTTGTCCATGTTCAATAATTAGGTTATTGTCCTAAGCTTGTTGTGTGTTGTTCACTCTTGTGTCTTTGTAAAAATATTTCCATGATCTTTCTCTATAATTCGTTTTTTTTTGTTTGTTTATGGGCCACATTCAGCAGCGCTCAGAGGTTACTCTGGGATCTGCATTGAGAAATTACTCCTGGGAGATTCTGGGACCATAAGGGAAACTGGGTATAAAACCCAGGTTTTATAAAACCCAGATTTTTCTTGCAAGGCAAAAGCCCTAGCCACTGTGCAATCATTCCAGCTCCAATCCTTTTCTATAATCTTGCATTTTCCATATGTTAAAGAGAGCAAGTTATGTCTCATAAATTACAATATTCAATTAATTGTCCAGCTTTTCTCTAAGTGGTCATTTTGTGAAAATTCTTAGAGTAGGACAAAAAGGTTTATTTATATTTAAAATTAAATGTTGCAATCTATCTTTTCATCTATAATAAAACAAATGGCTTTTCTTCACTCTAATTATTGTCAAATATTTTCAAACTAGATTAGAATTAGGACTGAGTGAGTTGGAGCAGTTAATTAATAAAATCAAATGTTACCAATGAGTACAATGTCCATGACAAAATTGATCTCACTAGAACTTTCAAATTTTGTAATTCCAGGATTTTCACAGATGACTAAAACAACCCCACAAAACTATTGAGTAGAATTATATGTAGGCTATGTCAGGACTTTGGTAAACTATATACCATATTTTCTGCTGTATAAGACGACTTTTGAAACAAAAAAAAGTCAACCAAAAATCAGGGGTCATCTTATATGCCGAGTATATCTCGAAAAGTGTTTCAATATGCAGCTAAACGAAAATTGTCTGAATATTGCCACAAAACGAATTTTCCAACTCGATCCTGCACCAATCACTGCCAGGCTCCTCTGACCGCCTCTCTAACTCAGCCAATACAAGAAGGCTTTTGATGCATGCCAATTAGACAATGTTCTGGACCCGAATCTACACTGTCAAAAGCCTGCTCAGATTGGTCAGAGTCAGAGAGAACGTCTATTACAGTATAATCTTTGGACCTTTGCCTGTTGTGATTGGCTCACTGTGGAAGATACAGTTACATAGCATTCCATTGTAAATATGTAACATACCTTCATTCATCTGTTTTTGGATACCTAGTTGGACCCAACTCTTAGCTATTGTAATGAATGCTGTGATGAATAGTGGCATGTATTTATCCTTTGGATGAATTTTTTCCTGTTCTAGGGATAGGTACCCACAAGAGGTTTTGCTGGGTTATATGGCAGCTCAATTCTGAGTTTACTGAGAATTCTCCATACAAAACAGGTTAATTTTAAGCATGGCAAAGTAATTTTCTTCTCTATACAGTCAAGTACTTTGGCAAAACTATTAGTAAAACAACTCAAGATGAGAATAAGTATTAAATGTATAGAGTATCTTACAAAGTAGATTTTGAAATTGCTTAAATCCCAGTTGGGATTATGCAATTCCTTTTATTTGTGGTGATTGATTTTATTTTTGTTTTTCTGTCAATTATATCTGATAAAGAAAACTCTTTGTTCTTTAAAATACAGAAAATGTGCTGGAGTGGAACAGATAGAACTGTGGGATTTGTGTTTGCCTTGCATGCTGTATACATGAGTACAATGTCCAGCAACCCTTATGGTGCCCCAAGTCCCATCGGGAGTAATCCCTGATATCAGCAATAAGATGTGAATAAAGCCATGCAAAGTAAACTGAACTAAACCACAACTTACTAAATAAGTATGCACAAGACATATTGTGTAGGGCCTAGCTGAAAACCTATCTGCCTAGTTTTTTTTTTAATAATTTGAGGCCAGAGGACACTGCAGTAAACATGAGTACCAACTCTATTTTTTTGTTTGTTTGTTTTGTTTTGTTTCGTTTGGGCCACACCTAATGATGCTCATGGGTTACTTCTGGTTATGCACTCAGAAATCGCTCTTGGCTTGGTGGACCATATGGGATACCAGGGGATCGAACTGCTGTACGTCTTAGGCTAGTGCTGGCAAGGCAGATGCCTAACCATTTCGCACCACAGCACTGACCCCCAACTCTCTATTTGTTAAGGCAAAGGAATATATTGTATTAGACACTGAAAATGGCCATCACCACTGAAATCAATAAGACTTCAAGCTCACACAGTGCAGGAAAATGGAAAATATAATTAACATACAAAACTTAATAGTTTAATACAAGAAAAATATCATTTCATTTAACTATATCCAGAAACAAAATTATAATTTTCCAAAATTATATTCTTTGATACAATCTTATTATATCTATTATAATGCTTGACTTAAGTTATAAAAAAATCATAGGCACATATCTCTGAATACTCTGCATTATATTTGAGTCATTCCAAGATATGGTTCTGTTATTTTAATGTCAAGTCTCACACCTCCTTATTACTCGCAACTGATATCTCCTAAGACTAATTATGGAATAAGCAAATCACAAAATGATGAGTAATTTCCATCCACCAAATCTATTAGCCTGTACAGGCACCTAATTCACTAATAATGTCATCTTTCTTGGTCCTTTCTTCTTGTCTATTCTTCCTAGACTCCCTTTAACCTCTCATTATACTCTATTGCTTAGCACAGCTACACTGATATAAAATTTAATTCAACTCTTTCTATGTTCCCTGCTCAAACTCAAGTAATTGAATGCAGCTGAAAAGATGCATACAACCTTACTGACTAATCCACTGATCATGTTATCAAAGGACCTATATAGTAGTTTTTTTATATGCCATCTCTTTTCTGCCATTATTTAAGAATCTTAACTGTGATAATAGTGAGTACAAGGACTTGCTCATATTTTAGAACAATTTTGTACTTTTTCCAAATGTATAATATTAAATACAACCACCACCAAAGAACCACTATCATTCTATTGCAGTCCACTAAACTCAAAATTTTTATCCATTGTTACTGTTTTGTTAAACACATCTGTGCAACTAGGGTGCAAGATTTGTTTCTACTGGTTTGTCAATAGCTGTACTTTATTCTCTATATTCTATGCCACATATAAGTGTGATTTTTGTTTATTTGTTTTTTGGGCCACACCCAGTGATGCTCAGGGTTTACTCTTGGCTCTCCGCTCAAAAATCGCTCCTGGCTTGGGGAACCATATGGGATGGTCCATCCTGGATCAGCCGAATGCAAGGCAAACGCCCTACCACAGCGCTATTGCTCCAGCCTGCAAGTGAGATTTCTTAATGTTTTTCCTCAGATTATATACTATTCATTGCTGCCTGAGGCCTCACCAGAATAATTTTAACACCCATATTTTTAACTAATATTTTGTTAATCAATTTTACATTTCCTTTGAAGACAGACATTTTATTTCTAGCTCTCTTTCCTTGTTGAGACATCTCTCAGTATCAGAACTAGTGTGTTACTTATAGTGTTTACTTATAACTTACTTATAATGTAAGATGTTAAATCCTATGCAGCTTGTACATATTGCCTAGTCACTTAAATGAGTCATTCCACTATACCAGAGATTAAGTTACTTATATATCAGGTGTTTGTTTTGTCACAGCACTAGGTGCTGAAACAATAAGCTCAGGATGATAAAATAAATAATTGGGTGTGAGGCTAGGAAGATAGCACAGTGGTAGGACATTTGCCTTGCATTCTGCTGACCCAGGACAGACTTGAGTTTGATTCCCAGCATCCTATATGGTCCCCTGAGCCTGCCTGCCAGGAACAATTTATGAGTGTAGAGCCAGAAATAACTCCTGACTGTTGACATATACATATGGATAACATCTTGATATGTACTCATGTTGGGTAGAGGAGAGAGAAAAAGAGAGGAGAGAAAATATCTGGCAATTTCTTGTAAATACAATGCCTATTAGATTAAGTCTCAATCATATGGCCCTATAAGAGATTCTCACAGATTCTCTCTAAAAATATAATCAGAGTCACCAGGGAGAATAAAGGATAAACATGATTCACAATAACCTGATTCATAATTCAACAATATTATATTTCTCAATTTAAGACAGATAGGGCAGTAGAAGAGGTGAGAGTAAGACAAAGAACTGTGGACATGCAGGAGTAAGCCATACTCCAGCTCTTGCACTTGATCTTGGGTAACTAAGGGAATCATCTAAGAAATCTTCTGTGGGAAGCAAAAGCTGAACAGGTACTACATATGCATAAATTTGATTACACGCAAAGTAATCCACATCCTTCCTGAGCCACAATTTCTTTATACGTATGCTTTCTAAAAATGACTTTTGGCTAAGACTGTCTTTTCCAGTTTCTTTCAATTCTTTTTTTAAATTCACCATTTCTTTATATTTACCAATGAAGTCAAACCATCTTTTTTTTGATTCACTGCTTTGTAGCATGAAACTCCTCAGAGAGAAACTCCTGGGAACAAAAGCCGAGGAAACATTTCACCTTATTTAGCAATGTTTTAAAATATCATGATTAAAATTAGAATTCAGAACACCTGGTTGATGCAAGCAGGTTTACAAATTAAGTAGTTTGGGAAAAAAAAAACCTGGGCTTTTTCTGATTTAAACAAACTGATTTCTGACTTCACATCTTCTAATTTGCTGTTAAGTTTGACAACAGGGTTGTGTACTCTTGACAGTTTTTATAGATGGAAAAAGCTAAACTGCAGTTCTAGAACTTTTATGTACCTAGTGTTTAAAATAAACATATTTTAATCTAGCACTTGAATTTTATAATGTATGTTTGAAGTGTCACTTGAAAATGAGGGTTGACCATTTTTCAAAAATGATTTTAGGGGTTCATAAATACTATATATCTACAAACTTTCACTCTTTGCTGGAGGCTATGAACATGATTCTGCAGTCTCCTCCCCAGCAATTAAAAGTAATTTTTCTGGAAATAATTTGAAGTATTTTCTGTATAAAAAAGCAAGAATAATTTATATACAGAATACTTAATATTGCTTCAAATAAATATCTATTAAAAAAGTAGTCTTAGAAGGAACAATATAGTAGAAGAATCTAATTACTTGTTATCTACAAAATATCTATCTATAAAATATGTTCTATATTTTATGCTACATATATGTATACTACTGGTGACAATAGAAATGTGTTGTTCAAATAGGTCAAGGGAAAGGTGGAGGGATTATTAAATGTGTAATGAATATTGGTATTTTAATAAGCTAATAAAAATAAAACAATGGATATATATGCTAATAAAAATACTGTCATAACTTTTTGGTTTAAGGCACTGTAAACAGTTATGCCATCTATGGTGGAGCTAAAGACTGCTGTAGAAAGTTTATCAGTTTATGAGGAACATCATATTTGTTGGAGATGTTTTTAAGTTCAGTGAAATCATTTGCAAATACAGGTCATCTTTGATATACAAAGAAGTTATTTTCTAATATCATAACATAAAGACATATTAGGTAGAAATGCACTTAAATCATCTACTTGACAAATGATAAGAACTTGGTCTATTTTACCTCACTCATGCTCATATACAGCGATACAGTTTAGGGCTTAAGGCTCTTCTTTCTTTGCATGAACTATCTGGGCTTGGTCCCTAATATTGCAGGCATGACCTTTAAGTACAGAGCTGATAGTAACTCCCGGCATAACTAGGCATGCATTAAAACCAGCTCTAACCCATCACCACAAAAATAACATGTGCAGAACACTGACATTAGTATAGAATGCGGTAAAGAAATCATCTAATACAAAGTCTATATGATAATGTGATGCTGTGCAGCTTATAGAATTCACTGTGAACTATAATGAACCTAGCAATCAATCTGTGGAGCATTGGTAATTTACTTTGTGAAGGCCAGAAAAGTCTAAACTGTGGATAAGAGGTTCCCTCTTACATCAGTGGCTAGCAGTGGACAGTAAAAACCTTCATATTGAGGCTAATGGATGACCACTCTAAAATACCCCTGGTAACATAGTCTTTAATTCCAAGCCAAGTGAGGATATAGGAAGTAGTAGAAAAAAAGCTCTAAAAAGAAAAAGAAAAAGAAAAAAGCTCTATATTTCAGGGGACTAAAATGGGACTTATGTCTCTCTGCTTTTCTCTCCCTGGAGATCTCAATTCTCATGAGAGACACACCCAGGCGTCAAACAAAATATAGGCTGTAGAACAGAAGAAAGATGAAAACATTTCTTTAAAGAAAGAAATATAATTCGAGAAATATTATTAGTACATGCTTTATTTGGGGCCATTCACAGTGGTGCTCAGTGCTTAATACTAGTTCTGAACTTAGGAATTACTCCTGACAAGGTTGAGGAATCATAATGCACGCTGGGGATTGAAGCCATGTCCATTACATGCAAGGCGAGTATCTTACCCAATAGTCTTTTCTTATACTTACTTTTTTGATGAATTGTTTTAAAAACCCACATACTTGCTAGTCACCAATCCCCACGATCACTAGAGAGAATTATATAATTTTGTGTGTTGTATTATGTAGCCTAGGAAAAGATTAAAATTAAAAGAACAATTTCAAGTAGTTCTTCTTATGCTTGCATTATTTCAAAGTTGAGGAAATTGTGTATCGAACGTAGGTACCATCAATATTAAGTGAAGAGAACTAAACAAAATTGAAAATAAAATCCATTTCACACTAAAACTAAAACTTACTTTAATTTTCTTTCATGCTTTGATTCAAATAGCATAAAATCAACTTGCTTTTTTTTAACAGATGGACTTTATAATGGGTCACAGAAGGACCAAGAAATCCTTTTTAAATATTATTAATTTTACATTTTTCTCTTAACTCCAGTGAGTATGTTGTTTATTTCATTTAATAACTAGTCATCAAGTGGTTTTCCGATAAATCGTAAATTACTCTTTTATAACTGTATTCTATAAAATAAGACCTTTGTCTGACTCATTTTTATTTATTTGCACCAATTTATACAAGGGAGCATGCTAAAATAAGCAATGCTACAAAACTATTAATTTGTCACAATCGATGGCAAAAGAATCCTTGATTACTAAGCCGTCAGAAGATGAAAAGGCCTGACTTCATCCAAAACTTTCCGGTTAATCACAACTAATAAAAGGATAGAGTAATAAAGTAATCTCTGACATAGCAAATGCAGCCACATTTCGCAGGAAGATAGAATTTGCATATGGTTGATGTGATAGGACTGTCAAACTAACAAGAACCCTTGGGGCTACTTTGAATATTCATTAATCAGCCCTACTTTGATTTAACTTAGAATGCTATTTGTCGATGAACAAATGGGCTTTTGTAAGAAAGGTGATAAACAAAATCCAATGAATTGGCAAATTGGAAAGTCTTGAAAGGGAATAAACGTTGCAAGATTAAGAAGAAAAGAATCAAGCTGTGAGCTCTCTGTAGAGAAGATAAAAGCTTCAACCTAATCAGGTAGCTTGGAGAACATTATTTTTAAATGTTTCTTTAGAAAGATACATCTGCCATGATAAGGAATACATTGACATTTTTTTGAAGACATAAACTTTTACTTTTATTAACGTTTTTTATTGAAACACCGTGCACTGCAAAGTTTAGGAAGATATTAATGGTTGAGCCGTCACATTCATTTCAAGTACCAGTTTCCTTCAACAGTGTCCACTACCCTTCACCAATGTCCACCATTTCCTCAAACTCACCAGCCTACCTTTCTGGCAGGCACTTCACACCATGCCTATTGATCTAGTTTCCCCCTTTCCTATTTATACTACCTTCTTCTCCCACAATGGGAAAGCTTTCCCACTTCCTGTTCTTTGTTTATAATGCTATTGGGCATATCATATTCCCCTATGATGTTTCCTTAATTCCACATATTAAAGATATTCTGAATCTGTTCTTTTCTCTCTGACTGATTTCACTCAACATGATACTGCCCAAGCAGAACCATGTTGCAGCAAATTACATGATTTTATTGTATCCTACTGCCATGTTGTTTTCCATTGAATACATATATCATAGTTCCATTATCCTGTCATTATTGGTGAGCTTTTGGGGTATTTCCATATTTTGGTTATTATTTGTGATGTTACAGTGAACATAGGGAGTGAATAAGCTTTTTCCTTGTACTTTTGGGCTCTTAGTATATATTTCTAGGAGTGGAATTCCTTGGTTATATAGAAGTTCAATTATGTTTTGTTTTTTTTTAAAGAAATACCCATATGCTTTCAAGAAAGGCTGGGCCAATTGACATTTTCACAAGCAGTGAAATAGTATCCCTTTCTTCCCATAGTCTTGCCAACACTGGTTGTAACTATTATTTTTGATTTTTTGATATTTGAATTTACTCGACATTCAGTGAAACAAAGCATATGTGCCTTTTGGTTGGTTATTTGTACTTCTTTGAGAAAATTGCTATTCATTGATTCTCACAATTTTTTGGTGGAGTTTGATTTTTTTCTTGTAAAATTCTGACAGTGATTTATATATTAATTCTATATCAGATGATATTAGCCTAATATATATAAATGTTGGGTATGTTGGGTGAACTGTTTATGTTTCCTGGTCATCATTTTCTTTGAATTGAGGGGCTCCTTAGTTTGATGCTATCCCATTTACTTACCTTTGTTTCTATTTGCTTGGCCATTTTCTTCATTAAAGATGCCTCTGGCTTAACTTCATGTAGAATTCTACTTAAGTTTCTTTTCTAGTAATTTATGGATTCAGGCCTTCACTCCATTGTAATTTGAATTTTGTGTATAACATTAGAAAGAGATCTGAATTAATCCGTTTTTGCATGTGACCCCCTGCTGTCTTTGCTCACACTTTATATTTTTTGCATATTTGCTGATGATTAACAGGGCATATATCTTAAGGTCTGTAACACATACTTTTAAGGTTTTTATACTCTTATTTTGTATTTTACACTTAAAAAGAAAGATTTTTAAATAAAGAGATTAATGTTTTCATTAACAAATTGGCAATCTTATTTTTTTTAATATGAGGTGACTTATCCAACATAAGGAAGCAGTGTTTTATTTTTTTTTCTCCAAAGGCAGAGCTGAGGATCACTATTAACACACTTGGCAGAATTAGCACAAATAGAAGTGGATGTTGTAGAAGGTAGTGATGTTAACTAAAATGCCAACAGATGAACCAAATGACAAAAATGCTTGTGTGCAAATCCAAACAACTATGATAGAATGAAAATACCAAAATATTATGGCCAACATTCCACTGCAATGCATAATAGAAACTGACACTCTCACTGTTGGAACAATAGGCTTATGGGGCTGCTCAACCTTATTTTCTACCCTTGATCTAACAAAGAAAAAAAAAAAGCTACTTAGCAATTAAACATAGTGTTCATTTCTAAATTTTTTTGTGTGTGCATCTTAAACATTGCTTAGGTGATCTAGATCTAGATATTCCATAACTAGAAAACTGGATAGACAACTCAATCCAAAAGGTCTGAAGATACGCTGTTGCTCAGAACTGCAATGACCACTGTTGCTTGGGGTCACCATGTTATACCAGGTTATACTTAGAAAGTCAGGGAATATTTGGGATTGAACAGGCTTTTCACTAAACCATTCTCTATGGTCCCTCATTTATATTTGTTTTTAGGTAAGTTGTAAAGAACATAATCAACCATACTCGGGTTTTTCCTGGCTCAGTGCTCAGGAGAGATCTTTGGATGGACCTAAAAACCATATGCATTATTATATATTGAACTGAGGACAGTTCCATGAAAATAAAAACTTAGCACTGGTATTTTCTCCCTGATTATTCTAGCTTATTAATTTTCACTTTATTACGTTGGTGCATGAAAATATTAACCCACCTTTGGCTAAAGGTGCAGTCACTATTACAAAAGGGTCTTTATATTTCAGAAAAGGGGGAAATGTTGGTGTACCTGTCTGAGACCCTGGATTTGGTGTAGATACCTAAGACCCACCCATTTCTGGGAGGGGTCTTGGGAACCGGATATTAGGTGTGACCTTACCTGCAAGACCCGGCCCATTCCTAGGAGGGATCTTGGAATAGGTAGATAAACCCAGGAGCCAGGGGATTAGGGGTCTCTTTGCCCTGCTGCGCTCTCTGGCTTTTGGGTCGTTGCCTCTTTTGGTCTTGGACCAGGATGGAGGACAAAGGGAAGATGGCTGAAAGGGTTAAGACGCAGGGTAGGAAGCCGCTGGACGGCTCTGGGTGGGGAGACACCTGGGGCGCCGCGTGGGCTCGAGCCACCGGGCGCAGAGGCAGCTCCTGGGCCGCGACGCCGAGATAGCCAGCGAGTAACCGCTCGCGTCTGGGGACGTCCAGGCCTCGGCTCCCCCGGTAGAGGGAGATACCTGAGATGGTGACTCCTGGGGATTTGGAGATGGAGGAGGTGAGTTTGAGTATGGATGAAAGTGCCAGAGACACTCTGGAGGAAGAAAGGAAAGAACAAATGAGGTCAGTGCTCCCCCCAAGAAAAGAAAAGTCTTCAGGATTGTCTCAAAATGGATGCTTCCTGAAAAGTCCAGACCAATATACCTGGAAAGAGCCAACTGTTTTCCACCCCCTCTGTTTATCATCTTCATCAGCCTAATCGAGCTGGCAGTGTTTATTTACTATGCTGTGTGGAAGCCCCAGAATCAATGGATCACCTTGGGCACGGGCATCTTGGAGAGTCCTTTAATCTACAATCCTTTCAAGAGAGAGGAAGCCTGGAGATTTGTCTCGTACATGCTGTACATGCTGGCGTTCAACACATCTTGGGGAACCTTGTTATGCAGCTCACTTTGGGCATCCCTTTGGAATTGGTGCACAAAGGCATCCGGGTGGGGTTGGTGTACCTGGCAGGAGTGATTGCAGGATCTCTTGCCAGCTCCATCTTTGATCCACTCAAATATCTAGCAGGTGCTTCAGGAGGAGTCTATGCTCTGATGGGAGGCTATTTTATGAATATTATAGTGAATTTTCGAGAAATGATTCCTGTCTTTGGAATTTTCAGACTACTGGTCATCATCCTTATGATTGGGTCAGACATGGGATTAGCTCTCTATAGAAGGTTCTTTGTTTCTGCAAGTGGGTCACCGGTATCTTTTGCAGCTCATATTGCAGGAGGATTTGCCGGAATGTCTATAGGTTACACAGTATTTAGCTGCTTTGATCATGCACTGTTGAAAGATCCAAGGTTTTGGATAGCAATTGCAGCTTATTTAGCTTTTACTTTATTTGCTGTGTTTTTCAACATTTTCCTGTCTCCAGCAAAATGACCACCTCTAACATAAAATAATGGATTAAGAAGAGCTACCTGAGAGAAAACAAATAAAGGACTGGATAAAAAAAAATCTATGAAGAAACAGAATATCCAGCACTGCTAGCAATTTTATAAACAGGCAAAATGCCAATGAAGCCATCAGTGCTTAAGGAAGAAGCTTAAGGAAGTGGTGTGCCTGGATGCAAAGGGGATGGAAGAGGAATTGAGATGAGAAGTGAGAACCAGAGGTTGGGTTTTTCCCAGGTCAATGATGTACATTTTATGTACAAATGTGAAAAGTCATTCTTTCCCTGGAGATTTTGATATAGAAATTTCTTGATAGGTCATGTATTATACTGTTCTGATAATAAAAACTTTTCATACCTTGAAAAAAAAAAAAAAAGACGCAGGGTAGCCTAGAATGGCTGAGATGCTTAAAAGGTTATGAGATAGGCCCACACACATGTGGTGAATAGGGCATGAATAAAGTTAATGCTTCCTGAAGCCTGCCTGTGAGTGAGTGATTTTGCCTTTCACCTGGGCCTGGGACTCGCCGGCTGAATGGGGTTGCAGAGCCTCGTGGCCTGAGGTGGCAGAGAAAAATCCTTCACCATCCATCACCATCCAGCACCATCGTTAATTATTTAATGCAAGACTAGCTTAATTTATAAAACTATTATATTGCCACGGCATCATAAACCTTTAAGGCAATTCAGCCCACCAGAAGTATCTTTAGATTTTCTGGTGGGGAGAACTGAAATATCCCCTACAGGGCTCTTCAAAAGGCCCACTGTGGACTCCTTTTTCCCCTGCGTGGATGGTTGGGGAATTTCCAAAGAGATGCTTGGCATTATCTCAGGCAAAATTGTGACCTCTATCAAATAGTTTGGCTCAGAAATTCCAGCACCAAAGATTACTAAGAGAATCCCTTTTATGGATATATATATATATATATAACCCTAAAAGTTCAGACAATATTTGTCTCTTTTTCTAATATGTCATTGCAGCTGAAGTTTCTGGTAAACAAGGGCGAAATTGACTCTGCTCAGAAAATAGGAAAACACATTTTAGAAGATTTGGTTCATCCTGTGCTTAACCTCATAAACAATAGTACCCAGCCCAGTGAAGATCAAGTTTCTCGATACTTCCTACTTCCTTCTACCCTAATTTGAAGTTGTTTATTAAAAACTGCCCTGAGTGTTACCTTTCCTTTTGCCTTGTTATGGTAAACATCCTTCTTTGCATCTGAGACTGGCTTACCTCTATAAAAACCCCTGTTTGTAAAAGAAACTTGTCCGCACTCCTGCCAGAAGACGTGTAGACCCTATGTACTCTGTGTGGTTTTATTTATTTCATATTTCATTTTTCCATACGCCGGCCCAGGCAACCCATTCTCCCTGAAGTGAATTCATCGAAATCCCACTGGTACTGCAAGACAGAAGCCGCTTGCAGCTACATATATATATACATATATATATATATATATATATATATATATATAGAGAGAGAGAGAGAGAGAGAGAGAGAGACATAGATATAGATATCATAATATATTTATGTATCACCTAGATTGTTTGTAAATGTCTTAATGTTGACTATAAACTTCAAAGATTTCAAACAGAATGAAAGCTCTTATTTTGTGTTTCAAACTACTAATTGTGATTTAATTCATTGTAATATGTCTCTATTTCTTACTTACCACAAATAAATGGGATAAAAATTGACTGCAAGAAAAGATAAAAGATTATTACTTGTATATGTATATCCAGACAGCTTAATACTAGTTTTTGGATGTTGCATAATCTAGGATATAAAAATTTACAATTAATTTTTATTTGACAATATATAAATTTATATAACTTTGAGCTCAAATAGGACTTGTTTAATTTAAGATTCACTGGGTGTATAAAGGTAAAAAGTTTTCCTTTAAGACACTATTCTTCCATAAATAATTTTTTTTGCACTGGAGATATGGTACAATAGGTAACCATGCTTCCATGTTGCAGGCCCAGGTTTGATCTCTTGCATCCTATTAGTTCCTGCAGCACTGTCTAGTGTGATTCCTGAATGCAAATCTATGAATTAGAATCGAGAATAACTGGATATGGCCCAAAAACAAATAAAAACATGTTTGGGGTCAAAGATAATATAATAGGTAGAGCAGTTTTCTTGAATGTAGCTGATGCAGGTTCTATCCTGGCACCCTACATTGTCCCTTGAGCCCCAATAGGAGTCTCTCTGAGTATAGAAACAGGAGTCAGGGAGCCGGAAAGATAGCATGAGGTAAGGCATTTGCCTTTCACACAGAAGATCGGTGGTTCGAATCCCACATCCCATATGGTCGCTCATGCCTGCCAGGGGCGATTTCTGAGCAGGAGTAACCCCTGACCACTCCCGGGTGTGACCCCCCCCCAAAAAAAAGAAAAAGATAAGAAACAGGAGTCAGTCTGAGAACAGCTGAGTGTGGCCCAAACACTAAACATAATAATAGTTATCTTGGAAAGAATGTCATGCAGATGAATAATTTCATTAGATTGATCTCCAGGTGGAGAACTCTGAGCCTTATCAGAATGGGGAAAGGCATATCGTCCTCCCTGCTGGCAGGCCCAGCAGCCTCCTCCCCATACACCTTACATCTTCCAAAATATTAATGTCCAGCTCCACAAAAGAACTTCGTACCACAAAGCACCAAATATTTCCAACATCACGCTCCTAGAAAATAAGCAACATTTGACTCTTATTTTATTATCCTCAGGGCTCAATATTAACACTACAAATTTCATGGCAAAGCTGGGTTGAAGCTCACTAAACTCCATGAGCAAAAACAATAACAATAACATTGAAGGCTCAAATGGCACAACTAGCTCAGCAAATCATCTGATAATGACATTAGCAACAACACTGTGAGATCAGTGTCACCATTTGAGTTTTATTGATCTACATTATGATATTTATTAATAGCCTTTTTATTGTTTTTTTCCTGCTAGTGGACAAAATGGGTATGGGTTGGATATTGTGGAAATTGGTGAAGGGAAAGACACACTGGTAGTAAGATTAATTTCAGAACACTGAATGCCTGAAAGAACTAAATTATAAATAACTTTGTAAACTGTGAAGTTCAAATAAAAATATACTTTTATAAAAAATTGAATAACCGTTCTTTGCTTGGCAGACACTTGGGGGCCTCCCCAGGCATCCCCTGACGGCTTGCCTCGGCTGAGGCGTGTCTCGCTGGGCTGTGAGTTTTCTGTTGGAGTTGTGGATTGTGCTGGTTTCTTTGCTTGGCAGACACTTGGGGGCCTCCCCAGGCATCCCCTGACGGCTTGCCTCGGCTGAGGCGTGTCTCGCTGGGGCTGTGAGTTTTCTGTTGGAGTTGTGGATTGTGCTGGTTTCTTTGCTTGGCAGACACTTGGGGGCCTCCCCAGGCATCCCCTGACGGCTTGCCTCGGCTGAGGCGTGTCTCGCTGGGGCTGTGAGTTTTCTGTTGGAGTTGTGGATTGTGCTGGTTTCTTTGCTTGGCAGACACTTGGGGGCCTCCCCAGGCATCCCCTGACGGCTTGCCTCGGCTGAGGCGTGTCTCGCTGGGGCTGTGAGTTTTCTGTTGGAGTTGTGGATTGTGCTGGTTTCTTTGCTTGGCAGACACTTGGGGGCCTCCCCAGGCATCCCCTGACGGCTTGCCTCGGCTGAGGCGTGTCTCGCTGGGGCTGTGAGTTTTCTGTTGGAGTTGTGGATTGTGCTGGTTTCTTTGCTTGGCAGACACTTGGGGGCCTCCCCAGGCATCCCCTGACGGCTTGCCTCGGCTGAGGCGTGTCTCGCTGGGGCTGTGAGTTTTCTGTTGGAGTTGTGGATTGTGCTGGTTTCTTTGCTTGGCAGACACTTGGGGGCCTCCCCAGGCATCCCCTGACGGCTTGCCTCGGCTGAGGCGTGTCTCGCTGGGGCTGTGAGTTTTCTGTTGGAGTTGTGGATTGTGCTGGTTTCTTTGCTTGGCAGACACTTGGGGGCCTCCCCAGGCATCCCCTGACGGCTTGCCTCGGCTGAGGCGTGTCTCGCTGGGGCTGTGAGTTTTCTGTTGGAGTTGTGGATTGTGCTGGTTTCTTTGCTTGGCAGACACTTGGGGGCCTCCCCAGGCATCCCCTGACGGCTTGCCTCGGCTGAGGCGTGTCTCGCTGGGGCTGTGAGTTTTCTGTTGGAGTTGTGGATTGTGCTGGTTTCTTTGCTTGGCAGACACTTGGGGGCCTCCCCAGGCATCCCCTGACGGCTTGCCTCGGCTGAGGCGTGTCTCGCTGGGGCTGTGAGTTTTCTGTTGGAGTTGTGGATTGTGCTGGTTTCTTTGCTTGGCAGACACTTGGGGGCCTCCCCAGGCATCCCCTGACGGCTTGCCTCGGCTGAGGCGTGTCTCGCTGGGGCTGTGAGTTTTCTGTTGGAGTTGTGGATTGTGCTGGTTTCTTTGCTTGGCAGACACTTGGGGGCCTCCCCAGGCATCCCCTGACGGCTTGCCTCGGCTGAGGCGTGTCTCGCTGGGGCTGTGAGTTTTCTGTTGGAGTTGTGGATTGTGCTGGTTTCTTTGCTTGGCAGACACTTGGGGGCCTCCCCAGGCATCCCCTGACGGCTTGCCTCGGCTGAGGCGTGTCTCGCTGGGGCTGTGAGTTTTCTGTTGGAGTTGTGGATTGTGCTGGTTTCTTTGCTTGGCAGACACTTGGGGGCCTCCCCAGGCATCCCCTGACGGCTTGCCTCGGCTGAGGCGTGTCTCGCTGGGGCTGTGAGTTTTCTGTTGGAGTTGTGGATTGTGCTGGTTTCTTTGCTTGGCAGACACTTGGGGGCCTCCCCAGGCATCCCCTGACGGCTTGCCTCGGCTGAGGCGTGTCTCGCTGGGGCTGTGAGTTTTCTGTTGGAGTTGTGGATTGTGCTGGTTTCTTTGCTTGGCAGACACTTGGGGGCCTCCCCAGGCATCCCCTGACGGCTTGCCTCGGCTGAGGTGAGTGTTTGGGGGCCGGAGTTGCAGATCAGGCTGACTGCTGGACCCCTAGGCCCGGCAGACATTTTGGGACCTCCCCCAGCCTGCATCAACCTGGGAACTTTGACCTGATTCAGCATTAATCTCTTCAAGGCGTGTCTCGCTGGGGCTGTGAGTTTTCTGTTGGAGTTGTGGATTGTGCTGGTTTCTTTGCTTGGCAGACACTTGGGGGCCTCCCCAGGCATCCCCTGACGGCTTGCCTCGGCTGAGGTGAGTGTTTGGGGGCCGGAGTTGCAGATCAGGCTGACTGCTGGACCCCTAGGCCCGGCAGACATTTTGGGACCTCCCCCAGCCTGCATCAACCTGGGAACTTTGACCTGATTCAGCATTAATCTCTTCAAGGCGTGTCTCGCTGGGGCTGTGAGTTTTCTGTTGGAGTTGTGGATTGTGCTGGTTTCTTTGCTTGGCAGACACTTGGGGGCCTCCCCAGGCATCCCCTGACGGCTTGCCTCGGCTGAGGTGAGTGTTTGGGGGCCGGAGTTGCAGATCAGGCTGACTGCTGGACCCCTAGGCCCGGCAGACATTTTGGGACCTCCCCCAGCCTGCATCAACCTGGGAACTTTGACCTGATTCAGCATTAATCTCTTCAAGGCGTGTCTCGCTGGGGCTGTGAGTTTTCTGTTGGAGTTGTGGATTGTGCTGGTTTCTTTGCTTGGCAGACACTTGGGGGCCTCCCCAGGCATCCCCTGACGGCTTGCCTCGGCTGAGGTGAGTGTTTGGGGGCCGGAGCGCGGCCACTCCGCTGCGCTTCGCGGCCGCGCACTCCACCTCGCCAATGAGTACCACCACAACACGTAGAAAAACCCACAGCGTAAGCGAGACAATGGGGAGACTACGCAGACCAACTTCAACCATAGAGAATGAAGATGGAAACTCTGATGACCCAACAACGACCAACTACCTAAGCAGTCTTTCAGAAATGGAGTTTAGAGACGAAATATGGAGGTTGCTATCAGATATCAAAGAAAGTATAAATCAGAGCACTAATAAAAATCAAGAGAATATGAAGACAGAAATCAGAAAACTCCAAACTGAAATATCAGATCAGATAACAGGTCTGAAAAACTCAATAGACGAATTGAAGAACATAATGGATGAGTTTTCCAACAGGTTAACAGCAGCTGAGGATAGAATTAGTGCTTTAGAAGATGAGATGCATAACAACTTTACACAGCAGAAGAGATTAGAAAAAAACCTCAAATCAAATGATCAGACAATGGAAAATTTACTCAAAGAATATGAGAAGATGAAAATAGAAGTCTTTGATAAGCTCAACAGAAACAACTTCAGAATCATTGGAGTTCCAGAGACCCAAGAAGAAAATCTTCAGGAAGAATCAATGGTTAAGAACATCATCACAGAGAAACTACCAGAGCTAAAGAAAACATGTGACCAAATCCTGCATGCCCGAAGAGTACCAGCTAAAAAAGACCCCAGTAGAAACACCCCAAGACACATCCTAGTCACCATGATGAAACCCACCGATAGAGATAGAATACTGCAAGCAGCAAGATCGAAAAGGGAAATTACATTCCACGGAGCATCCTTGAAATTTACAGCAGACCTGTCACCAGAAACACTCAAGGCCAGAAGGCAGTGGTGGGACGTAGTGGCAAAACTCAATGAAATAAATGCTTCGCCAAGAATATTGCACCCAGCAAAACTAAGTTTCAGGTTTGACGGATGTATACACGGCTTCACAGATAAACAACAGCTCAAAATCTTTGCAGACTCAAAACCAGCCTTAAAAGAAAAACTGAAAGATCTACTCTAAAAACAAGACAGAACAAAAAAACACACCAAACTTCTACACAAAGATGGCAATAAATCCCATGACAATTATTTCTCTCAATGTCAATGGACTAAATGCACCAGTTAAGAGGCACAGAGTGGCGAAATGGATCAAAAAACTGAAGCCAACCTTCTGCTGTCTACAAGAAACACACCTGAATAGTCAGAATAAACATAGACTCAAAATCAAAGGCTGGAGGAAAATCATTCAAGCAAACAACACCCTTAAAAAAGCGGGGGTGGCCATACTAATATCAGATGACACAAACTTTATACTCAGAAAAATTGTAAGGGACAAAGATGGATATTATGTACTAATCAAGGGATTTGTACAGCAAGAAGAAATCACTCTCCTAAACATATACGCACCGAATGAGGGTCCAGCAAAGTATTTAATACAATTGTTGACAAATCTGAAGAAGGATATCAATAATAACACAATAATTGTGGAGACCTCAACACAGGCTTGTCAACACTTGATAGGTCAACCAAATGGAAACCCAACAAAAATATACTAGACCTGCAAAAAGAAATGGATGAAAGAGGCCTAGTAGATATATATAGGGCACTCTATCCTCAGAAACCTGGATACACATTCTTTTCCAATGTACATGGATCATTCTCCAGGATAGATCATGTGCTGGCACATAAAACATACCTCCATAAAATAAAAAAGATAGACATTTTGCAGGCTGCCTTTGCTGACCACAAGGCTCTGAAGTTAGATGTGAACTGCAAAGGGACACAGAAGAAAAAATTTAACACCTGGAAGTTAAACAGCCTCATACTCAATAACCAGTGGGTCCGAGATGAAATCAAGGAGGAAATCAAAAGGTTCCTGGAAACAAATGACAATAAAGACACAAACTATCAGAACTTATGGGACACAGCAAAAGCAGTACTGAGAGGAAAATTTATAGCTTTGCAAGCACACATCAGGAAGGAAGAAGGAGCTTACCTGAGTAGCTTAATGACACAGCTAATAGAACTAGAAAGTGCTCAACAAAAGGACCCAAAAATAGGGAGACAGAAGGAAATAACAAAGCTGAGAGCAGAAATCAACGAAGTGGAAACCCAAAAAACAATCCGAAAGATCAACGAAAGCAGAAGTTGGTTCTTTGAAAAAATAAACAAGATTGATAGACCATTGGCAAAACTCACAAAGCAAAAGAAAGAGAGAAACTTGATAACGCGTATTAGAAATGAGAAGGGGGAGATCACTACAGATACTGCAGAGATTCAAAGGGTATTCAGAGAATACTTTGAGAAACTCTATGCCACTAAATATGAGAACCTGGAAGAAATGGATAAATTTCTGAACTCATATAACCTTCCACGGTTGAATAAAGAAGAGGTAGCATATCTAAACACCCCCATAACTATTGAGGAAATTAAAACTGTAATCAAAAATTTACCCAAAAACAAAAGCCCAGGCCCTGATGGATTCACGAATGAATTCTTTCAAACCTTTCAAGAGGAACTACTACCAATTCTGGCCAGGCTCTTTTATGAAATCGAAAAAACAGGAATACTTCCAAATAGCTTTTATGAAGCCAACATCACCTTAATACCAAAACCTGATAGAGATGCTGCCAAAAAAGAAAATTACAGACCAATATCCCTGATGAACACAGATGCAAAGATCCTCAACAAAATCCTGGCGAACAGGATCCAGTGCCTCATCAAGAAGATCATTCACTTTGATCAAGTAGGTTTCATCCCAGGAATGCAAGGATGGTTTAACATCCGTAAATCTATTAATATAATACACAACATAAACAACAACAAAAATAAAAATCACATGGTCATATCAATAGATGCAGAAAAAGCATTTGATAAGGTTCAACACCCATTCTTGATTAAAACTCTCAGCAAGATAGGAATAAAAGGAACCTTTCTCAATATAGTCAAAGCCATCTACCAGAAGCCAGTGGCAAATATTATCCTCAATGGAGAAAAACTAAAATCCTTTCCTCTAAATTCTGGTACAAGACAAGGCTGTCCTCTCTCACCACTCCTATTCAACATAGCACTGGAAGTACTTGCTATAGCGATTAGGCAAGAAAAAGATATCAAGGGAATTCAGATAGGAAAGGAAGAAGTCAAGCTCTCACTGTTTGCAGATGACATGATACTCTACTTAGAAAACCCTAAAGACTCTACCAAAAAGCTTCTAGAAATAATAGATTGGTATAGCAAAGTGGCAGGATACAAAATTAACACACAAAAATCAATGGCCTTTTTATACACGAATAATGATAGGGAAGAAATGGACATTAAGAGAACAATCCCATTCACATTAGTTCCACACAAACTCAAATATCTTGGAGTCAACCTGACTAAAGATGTGAAGGATCTATACAAAGAAAACTACAAAACACTGCTCCAAGAAATAAGAGAGGACACGCGGAAATGGAAACACATACCATGCTCATGGATTGGCAGGATCAACATCATTAAAATGGCAATACTTCCAAAAGCATTGTACAGATTTAACGCGATTCCTCTAAAGATACCCATGACATTTTTCAAAGAAGTGGATCAAATACTTCTGAAATTCATCTGGAACAACAAACAACCTCGAATAGCTAAAGCACTCCTTGGGAAAAGGAATATGGGAGGCATTACTTTCCCCAATTTTAAGTTGTATTACAAAGCAACAGTTATAAAAACAGCATGGTATTGGAATAAAAACAGACCCTCAGATCAGTGGAATAGGCTTGAGTACTCAGAGAAGGTTCCTCAGACATATAACCACCTTGTTTTTGATAAAGGAGCAAAAAATCCTAAATGGAGCAGGGAAAGCCTATTCAACAAGTGGTGTTGGCACAACTGGTTAACCACTTGCAAAAAAGCGAACTCAGACCCCCAGCTAACACCATATACAAAGGTAAAATCCAAATGGATTAAAGACCTTGATATCAGAACTGAAACTATAAGGTATATAGAACAACATGTAGGTGAAACACTCCAGGACATTGAGACTAAAGGCATCTTTAAGGAGGAGACAGCACTTTCCAAGCAAGTGGAAGCAGAGATAAACAGATGGGACTATATTAAGCTGAAAAGCTTCTGCATCTCAAAGGAAATAGTGCCCAGAATACAAAGGCCACCCACTGAGTGGGAGAAATTATTCACCCAATACACATCAGATAAAGGGCTAATATCCAAAATTTACAAGGTACTGACAGAACTATACAAGAAAAAAACAACTAACCCCATCAAAAAATGGGGAGAAGAAATGAACAGACACTTTGAAAAAGAAGAAAGGCAAATGGCCAAAAGGCACATGAAAAGATGTTCAACATCACTAATCGTCAGGGAGATGCAAATCAAAACTACTATGAGGTACCACCTCACGCCACTGAGATTGGCACACATCACAAAAAAGGAAAACAAGCAGTGCTGGCGGGGATGTGGAGAGAAAGGAACTCTTTTTCACTGCTGGTGGGAATGCCGTCTAGTACAACCTTTATGGAAAGCGATATGGAGATTCCTTCACAAACTGGAAATTGAGCTTCCATACGATCCAGCTATACCACTCCTAGGAATATACCCAAGAAGCACAAAAATACAATACAAAAAACCCTTCCTTACTCCTATATTCATTGCAGCGCTATTTACAATAGCCAGACTCTGGAAACAACCAAGATGCCCTTCAACAGATGAGTGGCTGAAGAAACTGTGGTACATATACACAATGGAATACTATGCAGCCATCAGGAGAGATGAAGTCATGAAATTTTCCAATACATGGATGTACATGGAATCTATTATGCTGAGTGAAGTAAGTCAGAGGGAGAGAGAAAGACGCAGAATGGTTTCACTCATCTATGGGCTTTAAGAAAAATGAAGGACATTTTTAACAATATCTCAGAGACAAGAGAGATGAGGGCTGGTAGGTGCAGCTCAGGACATGCAGCTCATCACATAGAGTGATGAGTGCAGTTGCAGAGATGACTACACTGAAAACTATCATAAAATGTGAATGAATGAGGGAAGTAGAAAGCCTGTCTCGAGTACAGGTGTAGGGGGGTGGGGAGGAGGGAGATCTGGGAAATTGGTGGTGGGAATGTTACACCGGTGAAGGGGGGGTGCTCTTTACATGACTGTAATCATACAACTATAATCATGTTTGTAATCACGGTGTTTAAATAAAGATAAAAAAAAAAAAAAAAAAATTGAATAACCATTTTCAGCCTAAGAAACATTATTTCTCTAGATAAACAAAATATAGCTGCATATAAAAAGTCTCAAGTTTATCCTTTTATTACTAAAAATCCTCGTTTTAGGTGAAAAAAAAGGTTAAAAAAGCATCTCTTGTGTGAACTCAAAAATAATTATCTAATTAATCCACTGAGAAATGTCTGATTACTGATATCTTTTCTAGTGGAAACTAATGTAAGTCAATAAAAAAGTAACTATGCTAGGCAGAAGAAGAAAACTTTTTCTGAAATGATTACATAATGGGGGGTTAGACTATAATTTAATGTAAGGAGAAGATGAAAAACATATCCTTAGGGAAGGAAAAGTACGGACCAGAGCCAAAGCTAGAAAAATTCTGGCTTGATCAGTGGTCTAGACAGTATATCAAATAAAATGGCAAATGAACTAAGAGTAAGAAGGAAATCATGTATTTTGAAGTTGAGTTTGAAAAGGGAAGTCAACAACTAGTTACACCACCCCCAACTTATACCTGCCTTTTTGTCTCTAATCCTTTTTGTCCTAAAGAGGAACTTGTATCACCTTAGCAGATGTCTTGCCCTTATAAGGAACTCGTATTACCTTAACGAATGTTATAACCTTATAAGGAAGTCATCCCTATTCCCCTCTTTCTCCTCCCCTTCTTATGGTATATAAGGATAAACAAAGAAAGCCACGTGGTCCTTTGCCTCTGGTTCTGAATGAGCATTGGACCCTGGCTGGCCAGAATAAAGAACTCACTTGAGCTTTTGCCTGAGTGACTGTCTCTTCATTTCTCCACGTAGGAGCAGCATCTGGACTAGTGAGCCTTACATATTTGGCGAGCCAGCCAGGAGTCTGTGATCTGTCCGGAGCAGAGTGGTGAACCGATGACTTGGTGGGTTCTAAGCAGTGTGTTTTGTGTTGTTGTTGGTTGTGATTTTATGTGTGTTGAAACTGGCAGTGTATCTTGTGTTGTTGGTCATGACTTGATGTGTGATGGAAATTGAAATAGGGGATTGGTGGAAGTGTGACTGAGGGTTTGAAAGTCCCCACTCGACATGGTTTCCAGGTGGTAGTGAACTGACGAGTTCAAAAACTATAGGTCACGACCCTGGAGGCTCCCTAGGAGCCTGATTTTTGCGGCAGCGGGAAGACATTCCCAGGCTGCCATAAGGAACCCTATTTCATTTATTGGAGATCTTCATTTTGAGATTTTTGTTTTTCCTTTTGTGTAAGTGTGTAGGTGTGTGTTGGCTTTATTTCCTTGAACTCTTCTTTCCTCACTTCTTTTGCCCCCCTCCCATCTTCCCCTCATCTATTCCTTTGATTTTCTACTTCTCCCATTATGGGTCAGCAGCAAACCAACCCTTTGTCTCTTACTCTGGACCACTGGTCAGAAGTAAGGACTCGCACACGAAATCATTCCCTGGTCATCCAAAAGGGCAAGTGGCAGACCTGTTGTGCTGCTGAGTGGCCTACCTTTCAGGTTGGATGGCCGCAGGGAGGGTCTTTTTATGTTTCCCTAGTTCGCAGAGCGAAGGACATTGTGTATTGACCAGGGCTGCATGGACATCCTGATCAAAAATCCTATATTCTCATGTGGGAAGACCTTTGTACCAGCCCCCCTGATTGGGTGCAGCCATTCCTTCCCCCTCCTAAACCTTCTTTCTTAAAGCCACCCTTGGAGCCTACTATCCTACCCATGAGGGCAGAGGGGGTGTCAGAATCAAAGCCTAAGGAAGAGCAAGCTATGCCCCACATTTACCCTGACACAAGAGACCTACTTTTCTTTGCCCCCCCCCTAACCACCCATCTGCTCACACCCCCTCTGCTCCAGCAGACAAGGCGGCAGCAGAATCCCGTTCCCCATCAGAATCCTCCTCCTCCTTGCCTTCCCCCAAGCCACAGGGAGAGGGGGTAGGAGTAACTTCCCTGCCTTCCTCACCCCGTGAGTCCATGCTGGACAAGATCCGAACAGGGCCAGCTGCAGGGACCTGCAGCAAATAAAGAAATCTGGCATTTGGAACTTTGTCAATCATGCCGCAACAGCCAGTAGGGCCTATGGTGGATGATGGTGGGGGGGAGAGATGCCTACCCTCCAGTATTGGCCCTTCTCCTCTTCTGACCTATATAATTGGAAGCTTAACCATCCCTCTTTTTCTGAAGACCCCACTAGGTTAATTAATCTTTTATATTCTTTGATGAACACCCACCAACCTACTTGGGATGACTGCCAGCAGTTGCTTCGTACACTGTTCACTACTGAAGAACAGGACCGCATATTGGCAGCAGCCTGGAGAAATGTAATAGGATTAGATGGCTTGGTGACAACCAGACCTGATGTTATTGATGACGCTTTCCCCTTGTGGAGACTGAATTGGGACCCCAACATGTACAAAATGTACAAAGAAAAAACTGAAGAGAATTGCAAGCAGGCCACCCATAACCTGCTAAAGGAACTTGCCCTGCTAGGGTATAGAGCATCAGCCAAGAAGGAGCAGCGGTGCCAGAGAGAGGTGACATTTCTGAGATACATGCTACGAGAGGGAAAGTGACGGAGACCTGGAGGAAGGTCGTGGAACAAATCCCAGTGCCTACCACCAGCCAGCAGTTACGTGAGTTTCTGGGGATGGCAGGTTTCTGCCACCTCTGGATCCCTGGTTTCGCCACTCTGGCAGCCCCATTATACCCCTTCACGAAAGGGGATGCCAAGTTTGAGTGGACCCATGAATGCCAGAAGGTGTTTGACTCTATCAAAACAGCTCTGCTCACATTCCCGGCCCTGGCCCTCCCTGATGCTAGCAAGCCCTTTACCTTATATCTAGAAGAGAAAGGAGGGATGGCATGGGGAATGCTGACTCAGATGCTGGGTCCGTGGGAAAGGCCGGTTGCCTACCTATCAAAGAAACTAGACTCAGTGGCCAGTGGGTGGCCTAAATGTTTGAGGGCAATAGCCGCGGGTGCACTGCTGGTAAAGGATGTGGATAAAATTTCCTTGGGACAGAAGTTAACTATAATAGCCCTTCATGCTCTGGAAAGTATAATTCAGCAGCCCCCCAACCGTTGGCTTTCAAATGCCCATATCACCCACTATCAGAGTATCCTTCTAGACAAAGGCAGAATAACCATTGGTCTACCAGTGACTCTCAATCTGGCCACCCTACTCCCTAAAGAGTCAGAGACACCAGTGTTGCATAACTGCCAGGATTTGCTGGCTGAAGAGAGTGGGCTGCAGGGGGACCTACAGGATCAACCATTAAAGAATTCTGACTTCATATGGTACACAGATGGAAGTAGCTTCCTCCAGGATGGGAGAGCTGTGGTGGTGAGTGACCATGACATTATCTGGTCCCAGCGCCTAAAAGAGGGAACCTCTGCTTAGCGAGCTGAGTTGATAGCCCTTACCAGGGCATTGGAAATGGCAGCGGGAAATAGAGCAACCATCTACACGGATAGCAGATACGCTTTCGGGACTGTCTATGTCCATGGCGCTATCTACCAAAGGAGAGGACTCCTGACCTCCGCAGGAAAAGAAATTAAAAACAAAGAAGAGATACTGCATCTTTTATCAGCTCTACTCCTACCCAAAGAACTGGCCATAGTTCACTGTCCTGGTCATCGAACAGGCAAAGGGACTGAAGCGGTGAAGGCAGTGGCATCCCACATAAAGGAGACCCCTCTGCTTGCTGTTACTGAACCTGACAACCTCCCTTCAGTGTCAACTGTAGACTTCCTTCTTTCTGACAAAGTACAAGATGTCATTCAGTATCTGTAAACTCTTCACCAACTCACCCACCTAGGGGCCAGAAAAATGATGGAGCTAACTAGAAAATGGCCCCAGGCACCCAAACCAGAGAGGCTAAAGAAAATGGCTGAAAAAAATTGTAAAATCCTGCTGACCCTGTCAACTGGTAAATGCCTATCCTACCAAGATGGGGACCGGAAAGAGACTGAGAGGGGTGAGACCAGGCCAACATTGGGATATTGATTTCACTGAAATCAAGCCTGCCAAATATGGTCTAAAGTATTTGCTAGTCTTTGTAGATACATTTTTAGGATGGGTGGAAGCTTACCCATGCAAGAAGGAAACAGCCCAGGTGGTGGCTAAGAAGATATTAGATGACATCTTCCCGCAGTTTGGACTTCCTGTAATTGGGTCAGACAACAGACATGCTTTTGTGGCCCAGGTAAGACAGGGATTAGCCAAGACCCTGGGGATCAATTGGAAACTGCATTGTGCATATCACCCCCAAAGTTCAGGGCAGGTAGAAAGATGAATAGAACAATTAGGGAGACTCGAACCAAATTATCTCTAGAGACTAGCGTTGGGGACTGGACCACCCTCCTACCTTCTGCCCTCTTCAGGGCAAGAAATACCCCTTGCCTTCTTCATTTCTCCGTGTCGGAGCAGCATCTGGACTAGCGAGCCTTACATATTTGGCGAGCCAGCCAGGAGTCCGTGATCTGTCCAGAGCGAAGTGGTGAACCGACGACTCAGTGGGTTCTAAGCAGTGTGTCTTGTGTTGTTGTTGGTTGTGATTTGATGTGACTGTCTCTTCATTTCTCTGCATCAGAGCAGCATCTGGACTAGCGAGCCTTACAAGTTAACCCAGTGGTTGGCAACCTTTTTTTTCAACTAAGCCAAATCTCACCAAAACCATGATTGAAATTTTTTTGAGAGCCACATTTTTAAAACCGAAAATACAGAGGATGGTACAATGTTTTTAGTTTCAATAAGTTTTTATTGAGAATATTCTGCATGCAAGTATCCACATAGGTTGTCAGGATACAAATAACACAACCAATAAAACAAAAACTTTAGAACGATATTATTTATCGATAACGTTAAATTCCGTAAAATTTGCCTTCCAATGTAGAGAAAATTACATCCTGACAATGACTGACAAAGTCACAAACACTAATGTAAACATTGGCCTTGGTTCTGATCAGAGCTGTGTGGAGCTGGCTGCCAGGGCTGCACACATGGCGTGCACTGACAGAGGCTAGGAGCAAAGTCCTGACTCCTGGAGTGGCCTCCAAGCACACAGAAGAGCTGCATTAAAAAGTGTAAAGAGGGGCCCGGAGAGATAGCACAGCGGCGTTTGCCTTGCAAGCAGCCAATCCGGGACCAAAGGTGGTTGGTTCAAATCCAAGTATCCCATATGGTCCCCTGTGCCTGCCAGGAGCTAAGCTATTTCTGAGCAGACAGCCAGGAGTAACCCCTGAGCACTGCCAGGTGTGGCCCAAAAACAAAAACAAAAAAAAAAGTGTAAAGAGCTGCATGTGGCTCACGAGCCACAGCTTGCCGACCACTGAATTAACCTATTGGCCATCTTTACTACTTTAATGTCTGTTGTCCTATTTATCTCTAGGAAAAGAATGGGGAAGATTTTTGTAACAGAAACATACATGTAGAGGCATGCAGCATGCATGTCTCCATTATCAAGAGTGGCACACTCCAGATGTGTCTTATGGCTTTCAGGTGCAGTGCCTAATTTTCCTCCCAAGAAATATCTCTGTCAGAAGGCCCGTTGGAGAAGTCAAACCCCTGCGTGGATCACTGGCAATATTTCTGTCATTTGTCTTACATAGCAGTGATTTAACATTTCCTTTTAATTCGTTTCTGCTGTACTACAGAAATTCGGCCTTAGCTATCCTACAGTCATAAAGAAATTTCAGTACCAAAGAAAGCCCGCCAAAAACTCCCCGCTGGCTAGTTCATTTGTAACTCTTAGATCGAGTATAGCTAGGCGCCAGCAGCTTGTTTTTCTGGTTCTAGCTCCATGGTGGTAAACAATAATTTCCATCTCTCCTAAAATCCATTTTCTGGTGACTACAAAAACATTACTTACAGAACCTGTTTATCTCCTCCTGTTTCTTGAAAAACCTGCTTTTTACTAACCCAAAAACTTCTCCAGCTAATGATTCCTCTTATCTCACTAACAGGGATCCTTTTCACCTTATTGGGTAGTTAATAGATATGTAGATTCTAGACTTCTGGTCCCATTGTACTGTCCCTCCGAAAGATCTCCTACCCTTTGTTTTCCCTGGCAACACCTTGCATACCAGAGTTGTGCTTAAAATGTCATCATCTAAAAAATAAAGTTTGTCTCTCATCTCATAGAGGTGGGTCCCATACAATGCATTTTGTGTGGTCTCAATTATTTTATATTTCATATTCGTCCGCTCATGTACCCACTTTCTTTCCGTGAAGGTTTTTCTGACCCCACTAAGGTTTTGCGTAGGGACGCAAGACGTTTGCAGCACATACAGATTTGTGTTTGGTTTGTAGTAGAGGGCACATATAAAGTGGCCCCAGATATGTAGTTACAAAAACTATCTTGGCTGGAATAATAGTAAAGGAAATATGCATGCTTTGGTACCCACCACAAAACTGATTTGAATTTTTTGGCACCAAATAACGTTTTGAAGATGGGCTGGGGTCCCCCTTAAAGTGGTATGTTAATAAAGATGAATAAATATTAATAATAAAAAAGGAGTTTTATATCATATGAGACTGGATTGAGGAGAATGCTACATATTATGGGAAAATGGAAAATTGATATAGAATATAATAGAGCCTGTGGTAATAGGACACGAATGAAGAACTACAGGAAGAGGGAAAAATTAAGAATTTTTATAGCTCTGTGACCTCCAATCTGGAGGTCAAAGACAGGGACATGCGTATCAAAAACAGGCAGATAATACTGAAACATTATTAGGGAACCAGAGAGAGATAGTCCAGTGGTAAAGTACTTGACTGCATGAGGCTGACCCAGCATCAATTCCAGCATCCCTTACTGGCTGGAGTGATCCTAAGTGTAGAGTCAAAAGTAACAGTTGAGCATTGAAGAAAAATAATAAGAATGAAACCTTGTTCTTCAGGGAGACAACACCCAGTTAAAGAGGAAGGCTTGTACTTGAGAAACTTACTATGCAAGTTCAGAGAAAGTCTTCAGTGGGAAGGTGGAAGAAAGGACAGGAGAAGAAAGGCAGTAGTGGTGTCAAAGAAGCTGAGAGAATATTCTATGGGGCCAAAAGTGAAGTCCAAAGCTTTGAAAGGCATGAAAAGCAAGTTCTAAGACTGTCTACTGAATTTAATAGCCTATAAGTCACTGGGGACCTTAATGACTATGTTCTCACTAGAATTATAGCAGCAGAGACTTGGTCATAGAGGATCATAAAGTTAAGTGGAAGAAGATACAATGATTGAAATTGCAGTTCTAGACAATTTCAGAAACACTGGGAGGAATGATAAGGCTCCAATTGACCTCATTTGCGAGTTGGAAATTATTGAGGGTATTGAAGAGAATGAGTTGTATCTTAAGCAAGCAAAGATAAAACTGAAAAGTAATGAGGTATTACCTCAACTATTGCAGCATAAGGGAAGAAGACAGAATGGCAGAAAATTGAATATGCCACAATCATAAACAAAAAATCATGAGGTCTTCAACGTCATTTGTTTCTAGTCTATAACTGTAAATATCTGAAGGGAAGGGATTTTGGCCACATCAATTTTATTCCTGATTGTACGCTCAGGAATCACCCCTTGAGTGCTCAGGGAATCATATTGTGGAATTGGGAATTGAATGTTTATTTGCCACCTGCAAAATAAGTTCCTTACCTACTCTACTATCTTACTTACTCTACAGGAATTTGTTTGTTTGTTTGTTTGTTTAGGGGCCAACCCGGAGACTTTGGCTCTGTGCTCAGAAATGGTTCCTGGCAGGATCAAAGGAGCATATGGGATGCTAGAAATAGAACCCAGGTCCATCCCTGGTCAGCTGCATGCAAAGCAAATGCTCTACAGCTGTGTTATCACAATGGCCGTAATCTACAGGATTTTTAAAAATCCTAATCAATCTTGAAAATCAAGTAAATTTTTGTTTGTTTGTTTATTTTTGGTTTTTGGGTCACACCGGCAATGCTCAGAGGCTACTCCTGGCTCTACGATCAGATATCTCTCCTGGCAGGCACAGGGGACCTTATGGGATGCCAGGATTTGAACCACCGACCTTCTGCATGAAAGGCAAACACATTACCTCCATGCTATCTCTCCGGCCTGGAAAATCAAATAAGTTACCTTCAATATTTTTGCTTTTGTTCTAGTATTAAAATAATTATTAAATTAGCTGTCTATTTTTTTCACAGTCCAATTGTTAAAGTGATACTGTTTCTTATAATATCTAAAATGAATTCCTTTTTTATTTTAGTCAGATTTCTCGGTAAGTTTGATAAATTTTCTGCTTTCTGATATGGCCTATAATTTTAAAGTTTCCAAACACTTTTCTAACACTTTTTCTTTCAATTTCCTTCAGTAAGCAATGCATCCATGGTTAATTTTCCACAGACTGTATTAGCGTGTCTGGAGCTGTCACATTTGATATTTAATGTAAAGGAGACTGGCATATCTCATCTGTTTTACTACCTCCCTGAGGAAATTTCAACTTGATGCTTGAGATATTATCCGTCAGGATCCATCCAGAAAAACAGAAACTTCTCTAAGTGTTTAAAGTGAAGGTAATTTAGTCCAGGGGATTGCTTACATAGGTTAAGAAAAGCTGAGAAACCAAATAGCAGGTATGTTAAAATTATTGATTTCATAGTATATAAGGACTTGTTGGTTCTACTGAAACAGAGAAGTAAATGAAAGAGAACAGAAATTAGAAACTTGGGTTACCCATCCAAAACTGCAAATACTAGGTCTATAAGAAGGAAGGAGTGCTGAAAGTGAAAATCCAGAATCAGGAGAAATTGTTTCAGATAAATTGATGAAGTTTTGAGAGATGGAATCCTCCCGCTTCCTGTAAGATCTTGGAGAATGAAACAAATGAAGAATCCAATTCTAGGGGGCAGAGAGATAGCACAAGAGTAGGGCATTTGCCTTGCAAGTGACCAACCCAACACCAATAGTGGTTTGAATCCCGGCATCCCATATGGTCCCCTAGACTGCCAGAAGTGATTTCTGAGCAGAGAGCCAGAAGTAACCCCTGAGCGCAGCCAGAAGTAACCCCTGAGTGCAGCCAGGTGTGGCCAAAAACAAAGAAAAAAGGCAATTCCAGACACTTGCAGAAACATTCCGAAGGATGACAAGGCTCCAATTGACCTTGATTGGGCAAGCCTATGTAGATATAGAAATTATGACTATTAGACCATTAGAATACTAGACTATGATGACTTTAGATGATGGTTGTCCTCCCCTTTAAGACACAGAACAGAACTTTAGTCCTTAGAAGCTCTGCCAATTGTGTTTCCTTCACTTTTTTTCTTCCTCCTGCCTAACTGTGTGATGGTTTCCAAAAGCTAATGCTGACCTGACTAAGTGAATCTCTGGTGAAACTAGAAAATAACACAGAATTTGTGGATCATTTCATCAAATTGATGAGATTTGAAAATCTAATTTAGATGTAACAAAACTGCAAATTGGGTCTTGTTGATGAAGAACTATTTTCACGATATCATATGTTGGGTTCTAATACATTAGAAGACAGTCTGTAATACAAGAATTACTCAACAACATTGTGGGATGAAGTTGGACTTCCTTTTGAATATGTTGGAAACTGTATTACATTTCAAAACACTGAGACAAACTTCAGCTATTCTTAAAATTACTTGCTTTTTAAATTACATGTTGAAAATTAAATAGTTTGATTTTGTTAAATATTTTTTTCCTTACTCACTAGGACTACAAATACAGGGATTACTCGAGTAAAAAGAGTTTGTGCTATGCAACCATCAGGAAAAATGAAATCATGAAATTTTCCTATACATGGATGGAAACTATTATGTTGAGTCACGTAAGTCAGAGGGAGAGAGATAGACACAGAATACTCTTACTCATATATGGGATTTAAGAAAAATAAAATGCAGTATTATAATAATACACAGAGACAGTAGAGATGAAGCTGTAGGGACTGGCCCATGATATGAATCTTACCACAAAGAGTGGTGAGTTCAGTTAGAGAAATAACTACATGGGCAACTATCATGACAATGGTAGTGAGTGAAAAAAGTAGAATGCCTGTCTCAAATACAGGCAGGGGTTAGTAGAGGAAGGAGTGAGGGGCATTGGTGGTGGGAATGTTACATTGGTGAAGGGGAGGATATTCATTTTCTTTATAACTCAAACCTAATTACAAACATGTTTGTAATCATGGTGCTTAAATATAGATATTATAAAAATATAAGAATTTTTTCTCCTTTTTTTTTGCAAAAGCTGGCTCCCTGTGTGTGACACCAGGCGGGGAAAATCCGCGAAAGTATTCTGCACCTCAAAGGAAATAGTGCCCAGGATACAAGAGCCACCCACTGAGTGGGAGAAACTATTCACCCAATACCCATCAGATAAGGGGCTAATCTCCAAAATATACAAGGCACTGACAGAACTTTACAAGAAAAAAACATCTAACCCCATCAAAAAATGGGGAGAAGAAATGAACAGACACTTTGACAAAGAAGAAATACGCATGGCCAAAAGACACATGAAAAAATGTTCCACATCACTAATCATCAGGGAGATGCAAATCAAAACAACGATGAGATACCACCTCACACCCCAGAGAATGGCACACATCACAAAGAATGAGAATAAACAGTGTTGGCGGGGATGTGGAGAGAAAGGAACTCTTATCCACTGCTGGTGGGAATGCTGTCTAGTTCAACCTTTATGGAAAGCGATATGGAGATTCCTCCAAAAACTGGAAATCGAGCTCCCATACGATCCAGCTATACCACTCCTAGGAATATACCCTAGGAACACAAAAATACAATACAAAAACCCCTTCCTTACACCTATATTCATTGCAGCTCTATTTACCATAGCAAGACTCTGGAAACAACCAAGATGCCCTTCAACAGATGAATGGCTAAAGAAACTGTGGTACATATACACAATGGAATATTATGCAGCTGTCAGGAGAGATGAAGTCATGAAATTTTCCTATACATGGATGTACATGGAATCTATTATGCTGAGTGAAATAAGTCAGAGAGAGAGAGAAAAACGCAGAATGGTCTCACTCATCTATGGGTTTTAAGAAAAATGAAAGACACCCTTGTAATAATAATTTTCAGACACAAAAGAGAAAAGAGCTGGAAGTTCCAGCTCACCTCAGGAAGCTCACCACAAAGAGTGATGAGTTTAGTTAGAGAAATAACTACATTTTGAACTGTCCTAATATTGAGAATGTATGAGGGAAATGTAGAGCCTGTTTAGGGTACAGGCGGGGGTTGGGTGGGGAGGAGGGTGATTTGGGACTTGGGTGATGGGAATGTTGCACTGGTGATGGGTGGTGTTCCTTTTATGACTGAAACCCAAACACAATCATGTATGTAATCAAGGTGTTTAAATAAAAAAAAAAAAAAAAAGTCAACTGAAAAAAAAAAAAAAAGAATTTTTTCTATGGAAACAAGGGATTATGTTTTTAAATTTTTGTTTTTATTCCTTTTTGGAGGGAAATGGTGCACCAATTCATATGATGCTCAGGACATATTCCTAGTCCTTTGCTCATAAGTGATCGCTAGTGGTGGTCATGGGACCACATGTGGTGTCAGAGATTTCAACCAGTTGAGGTAGACTCAGCACCATGAAAACACAAGTGCCTTGGATCCTAAACTATTTCGCTAGGCACTAAGTGAACAAGTTTTCAAGGTAGGGATTCTGGGTAGAACAACAGCAAAATTCAACAAGAAAATATAAACATATGTTAAACCTTGATGCAAAGGCAAATAAAGTATATATAATAAATGACATAGAAATAACCCCAGAATAAGTACCATTTAGCTGCTGATTCAAAGGAAACAAATTGAATTCAACACATAGTCATTAAATTGAGAGATAGCTTTCTGAAGTTAAGAAAACATTATGTGGTTTAGCAGCAATTCAAGAATGACTTTGTCCTTCCTTGTAGAAGTACAACACTCAAATACAAGTGTAAATGATTTAGCAAGTAGCATTTGAGTCCAATTACTGAGTCGCATATGTTATATGGTATTTAAACAGCTGGACCTGCTGTTTCTGTATTAAACTATTTCTTTATAACAGGTTTATGATTTATAGTAATGTTACTGGCTTAATGAGTCATAAGAAGTTCATATTTTTTCTTGTGATTACAACCGCCCCAAATACAAATGGGTATAAGATATTTTTCAGTAGCTAAGTATCATATAGTAGTTAGTTTTGAAACAGAAAATCAGCTCTATGTCTATGGATGTCAGAAGAATCATTCACCAGAACACAGATGTTTTTTCCCATCGAAATATCCATCATGTTGTTTTTACATTTAACAACTATTACTTTCATTTTTTTTTTACTAAATTCTATATTTAAGAATGAGCTGAAGAATTAGTTTAGCTACTGCATGTTTGTCCTTAATGTTTTCACTTTGATGACAAATGCCATATATATTGGTACGGTAGGAAAGGGAGATATTAGATATTTTAAAGAAGGGAATCCTTCTTTGACAGTGATTTTTGTTGTGTCCAGCATTGAATATTGTATTAGGCATAACTGGAAATTTCTGTTAAGTTTATTCATTGCAGCTGCTTATTCATAGTTTGTTCAAGTGAATGGGCAGTTATGTACCAATGCAGGAGAAGTTGTAGAAATTCTCTTGGGAAGCCTATGCAGTCATGGGACATATTTAAATATAAATTAAATTATAGATAATGAGATCATGATCTTTAAAAAGCAACAATACTCTCTAGCTACGAACCTTATAAAACATTTTGAAAATAAGCTGTTTGTTAACTCACTCTCTATGCTTTAAAGACTTCACAATTTTTAGTCCTAGTGTTCTATGATCAATTTAGAAAAGGCAGTATACAATTTGTCTTCTATATAGAAACATAAGCCAAAACTAAGCTCCCTAAAAACTCCCCCCTCATTATTTATTATTCCTTTATTTGAGTTTTCTCCCAAAAGGAATGCTATATGTTTATTAATTCTGGAGATAACATTCCAGCATAAGATTCTCAATTACCCTTACATAAATCCTTCAACAAACCAATTTTTAAACTTAATTCACTTGATATTTAAAAACTCCTCACAATTCCTCTCCTTATTTAAATGCTCAGAGGCACCGGTGATGTGAGGAGGCCATAGGCTGATAGTTCAAACAAATACTTAAATTTTTTAAATTTTTAGAATGATCTGTCAAAATTGCTATATGCCATAGAAACAAGACAATTCCTATAAGACCTACCCATCTGGACCTCTTAGTGCCATAGTTCTGAAACGTGTTAATAGAAAAAAAAGAGTTGCTATAGATACAGATATGGCTTACTACTTCGGTCTAAAATTATAGTATTTAATTGCCTGGCCATCCATGTAATGTCTGTTATTATATTGGTTTTCAACAAAACTAATTTTGCCATTAACTTAAATGCAAATTAAAACTATTTCATTTGAATATGGCTTTGGATAAATAGGCATGCTTATAGAGAACAAAGTATTAGTATTTACCAAAAAATACTAATTTTATAATCTACTTTTATTTCATTATTTCCATTCTTAGCTTATAGGATCTGTATGTTTCAATATTTATTAATCAATTTGATATCCTTTATGATTGATGCTTGACTAAATAGAAAAAGGAAAATGATTATTTTCCATTACCTTTTAGATGGTATCTTGTCTCAGTAAAAGTGCTGAAAATTTTATAATGCTTAAATAGTTTGCTTATTTTTACAAAGTCAATCACTCTGACTAGTTTTCAACATGTACTAACACATAATTACGTTACAACGTGAAAACATGTATAGAAAATAAGCAATGCATTATTAATAACTAATTTGCATATGTAGCAAATAAAGCATGAGAGTAAAATTGCCTCTACAATAATTTGAAACTTTTATAGAAAATCTAAGATTCAGTACACTTTAAAAGGAAAGAACAGTGCATTAGGGAAATAGTCTCAGTTCTTGGGCCTCTTACCTTTCTCAGAAAACAATAATTTTTACTCAAATTCCACCTTCTGCCCAGATGCAATATGGAAATGCAACTTACAGTTTGGGATTATTTAAGTTCATGTACCAACCAGGACTTTTATTATAATCGTTTATAGAAATTGTTTTGAGGCATCCATTTTTATTTTTACTATTCCAAGTATCAAAATATTCACAAGCAAACAAAATGGCTTGTATGCATACTTTTCTGTTTGATGTGCAAATGTATACACTATCACCCTTTTCTGTGTGTATCTGTATGTAAATACAGAGTAATAGATATAGACAGTATTAGTTCCATTTTAAACTGCCCAAGGGAGTAAAAAGAAAGATTTAGCTATGTACTAGCTAAAATAGATAGCAATAGTGAAACTTTTGAAAGATACAGTGTGAAAAAAGATCTATATTGAGTCAAAATAAAATAATGAAGTATGGTTGCATGTATGTGCCATAGAAAGCCGATGATAGAAGAAGACTCTACTCCTAAGAACAGGCTAAGCATTATTTATATGATGGAGCCAACAGCTAAGCTTTTGACTGACTTCATGAACTAAAATGCATCCCCTATGGAACCAAGGGTACTAGATGTCCAACTCACTGACCACTTCCAAAGTAGAATTCTGAAACAAAAGACTTTCTTCTTCACCCATGTATAACCTCAATACCTTCCTTAGCCATCCTCTACCTTCTGGACATAAGCCAAAAAGATGACAGCTAACAAAACTTATAGGCAATTCATTATCTTCACTGGATTTTTTTGTCTTTATCTAAAAGAATTTATTTTTTGATGTAGTAGTAAGAAGGGCAGTGCTGATATGTTAAAGGTCAGCTATGCGTTGGAGGAGGAGAAAACACAGGAAATAAAATCACTTTTTAGAAGACTTTTTTGAGTATTTTTTTGTGAGTTCTTCAAAATCTTGGAAAAAGATTATCAAATAGTACACTGTTAGTCGATCTTAATTAGAATTTCTTTAAGAATTAAATATGACACACAAAAAAAGATAATAAATAATGGAGTGCTGAAGCCAGAATCTCAAAGGAGCACCTGCAATAAAAGGAGACAGGAGGCAGGACGATTTTAAGTGGGACTAGCTTGATAATAAAGACCAGAGCAGAGTTCTTAAAAGCTTTTGCCACCGAAGGCAGTGTTTTAGAAAGAACCTTTCTGATGTACGATGACAGGGAATAGATCTGAGTAAGCATGATGACTTTTAACTCTACTCACAAATTTAATAAAATCTTAAGGGATCATAAACTGGCAGCTGCTTTGTGAAAATGAAATGCTAATGTTCACAATTATAAGTTTTATACCCCTAGACATAAAACATATAAAGGTGCTAGGCTCTTTTCTAATGCAATAGATGTGTGATTTATGCATATTATAGCAGATTAAATCATTTGAGATAAGAGGGGGGAAACCCAACATAAGTATTTTGCCATTTGAAATATGCCGACACAAATTTATCACAAAGATACTTAGTATATTAACACCAATTTGGAGGTGAGAATGAAAGGAATGTCATGCCTGAAGCAATCATTTCCATAAATACAGAATTCAAGGAGTCTGACACTATTGCATGCTCCTAACATTTTAAACAATGTGAGGAATTAAGAAAACTATTTTACCTGCTAAGAAAGCTTTTTAATTTTAAAATCATACTGGCTTTTTTTTTTAAACATTTTTTTGAGGACGCTATTGAGAATGAGAGATGTAATGCTTAACTACATTATTTTTCTGTCATAAAAGGGATATATAAGAATTTCACTTCTTATTTCATTTAACATAATAAAAAAAACTTTAAAATGTGCCTGTTGAGGCTACAGGCTAGGGATCTGGAATGGATTTGGGAAGGAATCTGGGAATCCTGGTGGAGGTGAGAATGACTTGGGGGTGGGCTTTGTGCTGTATTATCTAAATCACAACTCTGAGTAACTTTGTAAACCACCTTGTTCTGATAAAATAATGATGAAAGAACCATATGGGGTGTGTGTTCTGAGATGAGAATGTAGACAACCATCTCTTTGTTGAATGTTATTTTGATGAAGGTATATGCTGACATGACAGAAGACTAGGAATTGATCATTTTGACTTATGAATCCAAACAGAGCAATGTCATTATTGATGCTGAAAAGTCAAGAACATATAAAATGAAAATGAGGTGGTGAATAGGAGATGTAGGGATAAATTAGATGAATTAATGAATGCTCTTCAGGACCTGTGTGACCAAACTACAGAAATAGAGAAAATTCAAATGTTTTTATAAACCTAAAAGCAACAATTTATCCATTAGTTAGATATTATGACTTGATGCTATTGTTTTTGAATAAGATTCATAAAGACTTATGTTCTAACTATTCTAATATATGATATGGGTTAAATCATTTTGCTTTTTTAAGCTATTTCTCTTCATCTTTAAGTGGGGTACAATTATATTACCTCCTAATACGAAGATGGAAATTTAATCAATTACATTTTTAAAATATTTTATAACGTTTTTAGCACTTATTATATATAGAGTTTTCACCCCACTTACTATTCTAATTAACAGATGTATACTATATAGAATTTTCAGTGTTGGTCCCTACGCACCACTAGATGGCCTATATCATCTACCCCTCATATTTTTTTAAAGTAAAATACCTACTTCTTGAAACACACCCAGTTGCAGAATTTTTCAAGAAATTTATAAAAGAAATGAAGGCTATAACTTTCAGATTGATTAGATTGATTTCAAGAGAAATGATAGAGTAGCTTGGGAAATCAGGATCAGTAACAAGTAAGCAAGGTCTGTGACCACTTATCAATACAGGTTAATTTCAGAGCAAGTAATAAACTCAATTACAAATTCTGGCACAAGGATTGTGATAGAAAGACTGAAAACACACTCCGGACTGTGAAGGTGACATCTCAAAGTTTTATCCTTTAAACCAATGTCTCAAACTTTTAATATATACTATAACATATATTATTCATATAACAAAAGTGCTGAATGGTTTTATAGACAAAATTATATAAAACCATGCTTTTTGATATGTAAAATTAAAAACATTTATTTTTCTTTAGAAAAGTTTGTTAATTCCATTAAATGGATTTGTTGATGAAGAAACCCACAGTCTTCAACAGCTACAAAAATGAGGAGCATTTAAGTGACCAGAGCCTCTAAATCATAGCCCAGATTAGGATATCATTTGTTCATCAAAATAATGTAAATAACTACTGGAAAGTTGACTACCTCCTAGAGACACTTCTTGTTTCCCCAAATGATGGTGGAGACTCTTCAAAGCTCATTTTGGTTCATAATCAGGAGTGCTAGTATCTACAACACTTCTTTCATGTCGAAGTATTAAGTGGAGCAATTGTGTACCTAAGGAGAACTTATGGTAAATAAACCCTCACCTAAAGTAGGTCATCTTTGCTTTGAAGAATAGAGGACTATTAAAGATTTGATGTTTATGGCTCCTAGGGAAAGAACTTCGAGAATTCTAATCATTTGTTTGCCAGCGTGGATTTCAATATTACACCAGAAAGAAATGCGCTTGGAAATAATAGGACGTGAGAAGCTTATCTCTTTTCATGGGCCAATGGCAATTCCCAACATTATGGATGAACCCAAATATATTTTGACTTTGGAGATCTGGAGGAAGATATATTTCAGCTGTGAGGAAAAGACAATTTGAGATAACAATTCAACTTCATGAAATACATTTAAAGAACCCCTTGCTCAGTTGTTGGCTGGTTTGCCTATGTACCATAATGATTTCAACAAGAAGCTGGAATATAGATAAAGTTCACCACAATTTTCATGAAGAAAGGATACTTCATCCATGTCCAAATTTTATCTTACAACAAGTATAGGTGAAATGAAAAAAAATTGCTGTGGATACAAAAGTGAGATTTTTCAGATCTATCAAGTCTCCAACATGTATGCCCATGAGAATCTGCGATCTTTAGCCCTTACTTAGGTGAGACTTTCTGGAATTAAAGAAATTGCTGCTATTTCTGCTTCTCCTCTGTGCAGCCAGCATGCTTCTGTAAAGAGTGTGTTTTTGTGTCCTTGACTAAAACTCATTTGTAATTTGCTATATGAGTGTTTGCATGTTCCTATCAGAAGAGCATTATAAAGAGATCAGTGGTTCAATCAAGATGTAATAGCCACATCAAGCATGAAAGTCCAATTTTGACTGACTAACCTAAATATTATACTAAAATATGTACAGTTCTCATTATCTGGGACTAACAATAAAGCAATTTTCTGGCACAAACTGTTCAAGTCTAAAGTACTCACATCATACATTAAGTATTTTGCATACTTCTAGTGAATACACATTTGTCAATTGCCTTTTCCTTCTAACAATTTTAGATAGGGTACATTACTTCTTTTTGACAGATGAAAAAATATAGTCCAAGTTTTTATTTGGAAAATAATTTTAGGAGTCTTTTGCTTATCTACTATTTGTTTTATGACTTCTGATCACTGAGGATGTAATCTGATTTCAAACATCAAAAAATGCTTCCAGATCCAGACCAGAAGTCTCCAAACAAATCAAGAAAACATAAAAAGCAATATGGATAAATGAATTTCCCTCAATGTTCAAGCACTTGAAAAATTTCACACTGTCAGTCCCTTGTTCCTTTGAAACCAATTCTAAGACACTGTTGGTTTTCGCGATATTATGTCCAAATGAAACAGTTATTTTATTCGGTATAACACTAATATTTTATGCCCTAAAATATATTTTATACTTATAGTGTTATTCTTTTTCAAAATTGAGAGCAAATTTAGATGTTGGTGAAAAAGCAGAAGAGCATTCATTTAGTTTTAATTTTATTTTTATTGAAACCATTGTGATTTACAAAATCCTTCATGGTTGGATTCAGACATACCATGAATCAGGGTCAATCGCACCACCACTGTCAATATCCCTCCACCAATGGACCCACAGTACATCCCATACCACCAGTCCAGGTCCCTAAGCCTGCCAGTATTTGCGTAGTATAGTATTTAGATAATTAAAATTTAAATATTTTGATTCCATTCTTAAATTTACTTTGAACCATTATTTTAATACTTGCTACTATGATGCATTTATTTTCAATACTTTTGTTCTTATTTATGGGAATATATATTTACAACCATCTATACAAAGGAATAAACTAATAATCCAGGATGATTTTATACCACTAATAATTTATTACCTTTTTCAATTTATGGATTCATACTCGGGGCACCTGAATTTTAAAATGGCAAATGCAGTAATTTTAAAAAGTGATGAATATAGGAGCCAGAGAGATAGTCCAATAGGTAGGGTGCTTGATTATCATGCAAACAGAATTCAATATATAAATCCCATATATTCACCTTAACTCTGGGAGTGATCCCTGACGTAGGACTAGAAGAAAGATCCAATACCACTAAATGTTGCAAAAAAATACAGAAAAATAAATCAAGACACAAATTATTTAATTTTAGAAAATCTGCATGTTCCACTCTGTTCTTATTTTATTATATTTTTAAAATATTTATTATCTTATTAAAGTGATTCAATGCACAATAATTAAGTTTTCTCTGTTCCTACATTGGCATACAATGGTGAGCTATATGCTTTCAATGTACTTAAACATGAAGAAAACAAATGAATTTTAATTTAATTATGATTTTGAGAATCACATTTAATTGTGTTCAGGGTTTATTCCTGGTTCTTTAGTTTTGCACTCAGGGCTTACTCCTGAGTCCTTACTCTGTGCTCAGAGATCACTTCTAAAGGTTCTAAAGGGCCACAAGATCCCAAACTGGAGTTATCAGCCTGTAAGACAAGTGACGTACCCCTGTCTTATTTCTTTCGGCCCCATAATACATGTTTAAATGCCACTGTTTAAAATTGTTCCATCAATTCATGCTATTATGGTTTTAATAATGATTCAATGACTAAAATAATTTCCACACCGGTAATCAAGAATAAAAAAATAAGTAAAATTTAAAATTAAAATGAAAGAGATTAAAAAGAAAAACATGTGACTGTTGACCTCACTGTAAAAGTCAATTATGGATAGGTGGAGCTAACTAAGATTAGACAGAGTTGAGGACAGCCCACTTGGTAGATGTGCTGATGCTAGGCTTTGTACCTATATGTACAGCAGACAGAGCTCATGTATCATCCCCATAGGGAGAGACCCTGGAACACAGGCATAGGCAAGGGCCACTTCCTGGTTCTCTCTGCATGATTCACCCTCATTCCTGTTATGTGACATAACCCTTCACACATTTTATTCCAAACAATGATGCAGCTTTAACATAAATACCACATCTTTTTCCATAGGAATTAATATATGTTCCCCTTGTAATGAATAGATGACATTGAACTTCTTTTTGATCATGAATGTAAAAAATGTAAATCTGTATTTTTAAACCATACTGTAGATGATGCCTATATCAGTTAATATATAAAGTACCTTGGGGTATGGAAAATAAAAGAGAAATAAGAGGAAGTCAAGTTTGATCTCTAGCATTACATTTTTTTGTGACACTGGTGGTTCCCAGAATAGTACTCCCTGGACTACAGTTCTAAAATATCCCTTGAAGCATCTGATAAAAAAAGAAGAGAGAAAAATAAAATTTTTCTACATGAATTAGCATAGATAACTTTTCTCCTAACAAAAGCCTTTAAATCTGTGGTAAGCAAAATACTGTTTCTCAAAAATGTTTCTTCTCTAATCCCCAGGACCTGAAAATTGTATATTATTCAGCAAAACAAATTAAACTGCATATAGAATTAAGGTTTCTACTCAGCTGATATTGAGATAAGAAAAATAAATTAGTAGATCCATCTGGACCTAATTTAATCATAACATTTCTTAAATATGAAGATATAAATATAATAAACAATAGAAATAGATTTATATCTACTGAAGAAGGCCCACCATATTGTATTAGGTTTGGAAACTGAGTCATAGGAATAAAATTTTAGGTAAAATTTTTTTATAAAATGTCATTCAAATTAATTTTATTTTTATTGATATGTATTTAAATGATCTTTATAGTATCCATGTTCTGTAATTCTTTTTTTTATTATTTTACTTTATTTAAGGAAAATTCATAACATAGTTGACATAATTGACCATAATACCTTTATTCTCAGATAAGTGAGAACAAATTTTTTGGGAAAAAATAGAAAAAAAATGAAAGAAAAAAAGAAGAGAGAAAAGTATATTTATAAAAGAAAGAAAGAAAAAATACAGTAGAACATTTCTGAAAATTACTGTGTCTGCAGCTAAGTCATTATAAGTAAGCTTTTGTTGTTAGCTGTCTATTGTGTTAGATTAGTATGTTCCCGTAGGGATGAGTGTAAACTCACTTTACGCATTGTCTCTTTAACCCCAGATGAACGAGTCTGATTCAGGGTCACACATGAAATAATCCAAACCAATCTGAGGGTGAAACATGTATAGTCTGACCTTCTTCTACCTAGTATCTCCAACAAACTGCCTGGCAGAATGCCTAAGTGGGGCAGTAAGGACAGCTAGCTCAGGCTATCCTGAGCCAGTCCCACCCAGGTTTACAAGGAAGACAATCTCTGCTTTGGGATAAATCCAAGTTGTAAACAAACATACAAAGAAACCAAGAATGACCTTTGTTTTAGTTAAAATAAGGTGTAACCTAACAGATGGGTATATATACCGAACAAATAAAGTTGTCCAGAAATTCAAAGAATTATTACCAGCTGAGTGTGCTTAGTTGCTAGGCCTCTTAGATGAAGAAGGATGTGGGACAAGGTTGGCTGCATTAGCTTCAAAAAGCCCTGATAATATCAGTCCAGATACCAATGTGGCTGCAGTTCACTCAGATTGGTGTTCCTGAAGGGAACTGTAGAGGAATGGTGGGGCTGGGCCATAGAAAGAATGGTCATCCTAGGTGATGGATGCAGCAGGTCTGTTTTTGGTAAGGCGAGGGTTTGGCCTGCCTTTTCCTCCTAAGATTGCTAGCTTTCTGCTACGTGACTGGTGTACCCATGATTTTTTATAGCTTGATTTACATCTCTTTTGAGAAAACAGCCATTCTATGAAGCTGGACCAGTTCAAACATGGTGAATGTGTTGGTGGACATGGCTATCACTCAGTATTCATATTCTTACATGAGGATTTTGTATAATGCACAACACGTATTGGACATTAGAAACAAGAATACATTAGAATAATAATGATTAAAAAAATTCACACCATTCTTGAAAAACATTTCATTAGCTCTCTTTTTAGCAACTCTAAGATCTTTTCCAAGAGAGAAGTTCTAGGTTTAAAAACCTATTGAAAACCTCCATAAGATCGAGATTTTTTTGAGAAAATGAACACAAGCATGTATGTGAAGTTTATGATTCTTGTGTGTTTCCAGGGATTTCCAAATGTCATTGAACTGTGATTTTTATGGCATTAACTAAAACTTGTTCTTTACATAAATTATCTTCCTAATATAGAAACTTAAACTTGCATATTTCAAAAAAAACTTGCATATTTCTATGAATTTTAAGTTTAGTCTGCAGACTTCAGCTTCCTGAAAATGTATCTTACTTGTAAATTTAAGTATAAAACAACCTTATAATATGGGGAATAGAATAATGGCAAAGGACTTTATGATATAAAGAAGAAAATGATGGGGCCATAGTGACAGTACAATGAATAGGACATTTGCCTTGTACACAACCAAAAGATAGAGAATAAAGATAAATTGCCTTGCATATGGTCTACCCTACTTTGATCCCTGGAGCTACCAATAATTCACTGAGCACCACTAGAAGTAATTCCTGAATATCAAGAAAAAAAAAATAAGCACTGAAGAAAGAAGGGTAAAGATTGCCTAAAAGTCATATTTCTGAATGTAAGTTTTTGAATTTCAGTATGTAGTTATCAATTATCCACTTAAATTAACTTGTCATGATTTTCATTTGTAATTGTGATGCTTGTTTCATATCATATGATCATTTTGGATACAAACAGTGGCATTCCAACTTTCTATTGTTTTACATTTTTATATAAATGTTTTGACATCACTAATTAAAATTACTGGTTATGAGTAATAATTATTTATGATTTATCATTTTAACTACCACTTATTACTATAAATCAGTGAAAAATATATAGTTAAAGACACAAATTTAGCATGCTATATCTAGTCCTGTCTAGATGTTGATGGATTTCTTTTTTCTTCAGTAGACAATTAGAAAGTAAAAATATCTTTACTTCATGAGTTATATGTGCGAATTTTTTTTTTTTTTTGGTTTTAGGGTCACACCCAGCAGCTCTCAGGGGTTACTCCTGGCTCTAAAATCACTCCTGGCAGGATCAGGGGACCATATGGGATGCCAGGATTCAAACCACTGTTATTCTGCATGCAAGGCAAATGCCTTACCTCCATGCTATCTCTCCGGCCCCATATGTGCTAATTTTTAAATTAGGTAGATCCTTTACATATATTAAATTATCTATTAAACTAATTTACTTTCTTTGAGAATATCAATATATGAGTTTTACTTGGGAGTGATCCCACCACCCAGCAATGACTAAATCAGAAAAAAATTCTCAAGAATGATGTAAATACAAGAATTATTTCAAAATAAATTTTCATCAAAAATAAAAAAACAGTTAATCATCAATATAGGTATGACACATTCTTAGGTGCAGAGGTTATGACAGTATATTCAATGGAAAAAAATTTGTCTTTCTTAGATTCTGTTTAGGAGCCCATGGACCATTAATTGTGGTGGTCTCAGAGCTGATGGTGGCCTGAGGTTGCCAATATTTTATGCACAATACGAACTTCTGGAACCCCTTTTTGTGTGTGGAGGGGGGATGTCATAATCAGCAACATACTCCTGGATCATGCTCAATGTTTCGTTGTGTGATGAGGATTGAGCTGTATCTGCCTCATACAAGGTAAATACCTTAACCTGTAATTCTATTTCTCAGCCCTGAAGGTTGACCCATCATCCTTCTTGGTGGAAGCCTGGAAAACAGAGATGGGTATTTTAGCCCATTGAATTTTTGTTTTTCTTCATAGGATTTTGCCAGAAAGACACTAAGCTTTTTAATATAAACATTGGTGGGGGGTTTGTTTGTTTGTTTGTTTGCTTGCTTGCTTTTGGGCCTCACCTGGTGATGCTCAGGGGTTACTCCTGGCTATACATTCAGATATTGCTCCTGGCTAGGGGGACCTTATGGGATGCTGGGAATCGAATCAGGTCCCTCCTGGTTCTGCCACAGGTAAGGCAAACTCCCTACGCTATGCTATGGCTCTGGCCTGCCCCCAAAACTTTTTTTTTTTAGTTAAGGTCTCTATAGTTGTATTATGTACATGTTTCTATGTAGAGAAATAGTCATATTTGCACAACAAGGTATGCTATCTTTATCAAGTGCATGGGGAAATTTTGATAATAATAAAGCCAGAACTGCTTTTATATTAGGGCAATCATGAAAAGTATATGCTCCATAGGGCAAAAATATGTCAACTAATTATTAGTTTTTTTATTTCAAAAGTCTAATTTTATGTGCTTCTTGAAATTCCTGGTGTGATTATAGGGGAGTCTTTTAATTTTTTTAATCTACTCTGGCAGCAGTAAGAGATTATAAGAGGCTTATTTTTAATCTTCTCACAGATAAGATTTAGTGATTTTAATTTTTTCTCATTCTCCTACCAAATTGCTTGAATCTGAGATGTAACATTTCATCAATATGGATCAAGATTGCTCATGAGTTATTTATTGCTTTACTATTCCTGGTAAATGTAAAAGTATTTTCCCCACTTGTCTATAATCAAAAAAAGGAGGTGACTAAAAACTTGTAACAATACAAAATCGATATGCATTCTTGAATTCAAGAATAAGTACTTAAACTTACTTAGAAAAACTTCTTATGGTCCATTTTGCATGAAATAATTTAGCTTTACTTAATTCGGGATGTGAACAACCTATAATTTGTCAGTCTGTTTAGTTTCAAGCCTCTGGGCACATAATTAACTCTACAATTTTTTAATTGAGGTAAAGAAACATCTTCACACTGAAAATAAACTACGTCAGTTTCAAATTCTTCATGTTCTTCGGATTATAACAAAAACAATGCTGCTACTTACAATTTTGGGTTTTTACTTTTTTTTTTGTCACTTGTAAGGTGTGTTAAATGCCTCAAGTATTTCCACAGTCAGATTTCAATGTTTTTAAATGTTTATTCTTTGTTACTAAGACAACATAATAGATGGTTGTAGTTAAATATAAATTAGACCACCACCAAGTGAATTTGGCCTTAAGATGGTTGAAAAATCAAGTGCTTGATAGAGCTCTTAGGTCCTATTATCTAATAGCCAAAAGATGATCTGTAGAAAATGTTCACCATGGTAGATGGAGAGAAACCTCAAGCATGAAATTGTCACTTGACTCTATTATTCTTCTGCTTGATTTCTTTCTACATGGAATGGGAATGAAATCAGCCAATATTTGTACTTTTCCCTCTTACTTTGTTCACCAGAACATCCCAACAGATCTATTCATCTTTCAGATAAAGGCAATATTTAATAATCTCTATAAATGAAAAGTTTACCTTGTATCCATATATGTATATAATTGTATTATGTATGTATAAACTTGTATATATACAAAGTTTTAAAAGCATGATAGCTTTTTAAAAATAAATCATATCTTTATTTAAACACTATTTTTACAAATACGATTATAGTTGGGTTTCAGTCATAAAAAGTTTACCCTTTTCACCAGTGCAACATTTCCATCAGCAATGTCCTCACTCTCCCCCAACTCTGTATTTGAGTCTTTCTACTTCCCTCACATATTGACATTGTTATGATAGTTCTCAGTGCAGTTATTTCTCTAACTGCACTCACCACTCTTGGTGAGTTTCATATGCTGAGACAGTCCTTTCTGCCCTCATCTCTGTGAATTATTTTAATAATGTCTTTTATTTTTCTTAAAACCCAAGATACGTGAAATCATTCCGTGTGTCTCTCTCTCCCTCTGACTATTTCACTCGGCATAATAGATTCCATATACATCTATGTATAGGAAAATTTCATGACTTCATTGCTCCTGATGGCTACATAATATTCCACTGAGTATACGTACAACTGTTTCCTTAGACATTCATCTGTTAAAGGGCATCTTGGTTGTTTCCTGCATCTGGCTATTGTAAATAGCACTGCAATGAACATAGGTGTGAGAAGCAATTTTTTGTATTGTGTTTTTGAGTTCTTAGGTTATATCTAGGAATGGTAAGGCTGGATCATATAGGAACTGAATTTCCAGGTTTTTGAGAAATCTCTATATTGTTTCCATAAGGGCTAGACTTGATGGCATTTCCACCAGCAGAGAATGAGAATTTCTTTCTCCCCATATCCCTGCCAGCACAGTTTCTTCTTTTTCTTTTTGATGTGTGCCAGTATGTGTAGCGTAAGATGGTACATGTGTAAAACACATGTATATATACATAATGTATAATATATATGTATTATATACATGTATATACATTTATTTATATACACATGTATTTGTGTAAGCCACAAATACATGTGTAAGCCACAAGGAGACACACATAGACTTGCTTAAACTTGATTTTGGATTCACAGCATCTCAAAATGGGAGAGAGAAAAATTAATATTTGTTATTTTAAAAGTGATTTTATGGGATTGAATATGTCACTTATGGTATTGATACATTTCTTATTGATAGTAATGAAAATCAATGTCTTTGTCTCAAATAAGTAATTTATGGTAAAGTTGAATTTTTTTAATTTCTAGAGTTACAGAGCTGAACTTAAGCAAATACAAATTGTACTTTGTTGTACAAACTCAGATGAAATAAAAACTCATATCTTATATCTACAAGGGACTATTCTGAGTATGGTGAATAGTTATGAATTTATCTTGGCATTTTATACATTTATCTTGTCCTGAACTAACTAGTTTCTGTCCTTCTGTTTCTCATATACAAATTTCTCAGTGGCCTTAACACGATATAATAAAAAAATACCCTGATAAAATAGCATGGTATAAGAAGAGTTTCAAGATGGTTAAATTAGTGACTCTTCTACGTTTCAGTGGAGAGGTAAAAGCAAAAGAGTCTTGACATAAATATTCCTGATACTCTCATTGTCAGGTTTTTATTGAGCATCTTGCCTTGGTTAGAATCAATGTACTTCAGGGAATTCTTCCAAACCGTGGGGACACTCAGACATTATCTCTTTGTGTCTCAAAGAAAATTAATCCTAGTCATTTCCTCAGGAAACTGATACATATTTGGAAAAGCTAAAAGTCTAACAAAATGCAGAAACCAAATATACTTGAAATTTCTATACTCTTTTAGAATGACTATACTATGAGGCAAATAAGCTATAAAATATTATGTTAATATTCATTTAAATAGTTTTTATCCAATGGTTAAACAAAATATTTCTTTTTTAAAATTAAATTGTGCACCAAAAAGAAAAGGCTACTAATCTTATCAGTTAATGTTCCCATTTTCTCTAATCAGATATAGCAGTTTCTTAAAACATTAAAATGAACAACAGTTGGGACTAGAGCGATAATGCAGTGGTAGGGAGTTTGCCTTGCACATGGCTCAATCTAACTGAAGTTCGTCCCCCAGCATTCCATATGATCTCCCAAGCCAGGAGCAAATTTTGAGCTCATAGCCAGGAGTAAATCCTGAGCATCACTGGGTGTAGACCCAAAATAAATAAATAAATAAATAAATAAATAAAATAAGACAAAAAAAGAATAACAATCATTGCACTAAGTGTCACAGAAAGACCACACCTTGCTGGAAAAATGTGGTTTTGAATATTTTTTAAGAGAATAAGCAAAATGAAAATGACTACACACAGAAATAGAATCGGTATACCTAAGCCTGCTCCCATCAGACTGAAACAGATGGTTGTCTTTAAAACTTTTTATTCATGGATTACATTTTTGAAATGTTAAGTCTGATTTCATCTTCAAGAATATAATCTTCTGGAGAATTATGCTTATTTTATAAAGATCACTGCCCAATTTTCAGCTATGCAAGAACAAAATTTAGATAGAAAACTTCCAGTATCTTATATACATTCATGGATTCCATCATGTAATTTTCAGAATTAATTCCTCGAATTTTCTCAAATTGCATAATTAGAAAGTAATATAGTTGCATATATATACATCTCTATACTAGTTTGCCAAATGTTATTCTGACTGAAAATAGAATTTAGACTACATTTTTGTTACCATGTGCTACTTCATTAACAAGTAACTTTTTAAATAGAAATTTATTCTAATGAATATAGTGAGATGGGTATAGGAGAAACTATTCTTAGAGTTGATTGACTGAGAAAATGTGTATGGAGATAGAGAGAAAGTACAGTGGATAGATTCCAGCCTTGTATGTGGTAGAACTGGCCATAATCTATGTTAGTTCATAGGATCCCTTAAGCACATCAGGGGGTGATCACTGAGCACAGAGCCAAGATTAAACCTTGATCACTGTTACAACAATCCTCCTCCACCTAGAAATTAAAATAAAAATAAGACTGAGATAGATTTTCATGTAACATAGGTTTTAAAAGTTTGGGCACATTTTTTATTGATTTTCCTATTTATTTATTATTCTTATTATTTATTGATTATTATTTATTGAAAAGATAGTTCTTTGGGGTAAATGTCTCAGTCTAAATCTGTTACTAGTAATAAGAAAATATCTAATATCTCCAAAATATAACATCTAGAAACCAAAGGCAATAGAATAAAATGAACTAGTTAAGTAAAGAAAAGGTCGTTGTAAAGCAAATTTTTAAACAAATTAAGACAATGAATCAAGATAAGAACTTCAAAGCAAAATGCTTATATATATCTTCCTCTTGAGATTGAAGTTGATAATGCAATTAATGTTCTAGAAAAAGGATCCAGAGTCTCAGCCATGTTAGGCATGAGCTCTACCATTATATTCCATCTCGAGCCCCAAAATAATGTCTTAAAGATATTCATTCATTTATTTGTTGCAGTCACTTGGTAGTGTGAGAGGTGTTGCATCTGATGTCTCCAGATCAAATTGGAACCAATCAGAGTGCTTTAACACTCATATTATCTCCCAGACAGAAACCCAGGTATTTTCTTAACCTTCTGAATTTGGATGTACATGTACACCATAAGATATTAAGTACTATGATATTTAAAATGATGATTTCTAAAAATACTCAAATATTGTGATTCTACATTTCTGTGTAACAGTTGTGTGTGGACTATTTTTGTTAATGTGTTCTATTGAATTATAAGTTATTTTTGTTGCTTTTAAAAGTATAATTATATGCAAATAGCAGAAAATACATTGATAAGGATCTAATTCTGGAGAGCTGAAGGGATAATACAAAAGGTAAGGAGCTTGTTTGCAAGTGATCATCTCTCGTTGGATCCAGAGTACTTGGTATGGGTCCCAAGTACCACATATATTGCCCTCTACACTACCATGTGTCCTGACCACAGATCCAGGAATACGTCTTGAGTACTGCTGAATTAAGTCCCAATCTCCAATGCCCAAATAAGAACAGAGTTTTGTAAATTCAAGGAATTGAGTAATTCATGTCCCTTATTCTTTTTGTCCTAACTATACTGAAAAATATTTTGTAATTATACTTTATGTCTCATGGATATAATAGTATTAATACTTGTGTTACCACAGTATTACCACTAATACATCCAAGACTATCAACCAATATCCATATGTTTATTCCAATTCATGTCTTTCCCCTTCTTGATTGCTATACCTTTTTTATAAAAATAATTTATCTCAATTGGGAAATAAAAGTATGGTCACACATCTTCAAATTTCTATAATAACCTGGGACAAATGGAACATGGTTGCAAAGAGGACCTTAAATTTTGCTGGACAAAATAGAATATACATTTTTCCAGGGTGTTGTGTGATTTCAGAGAATATCCTCCTGTTCCACAGAACAACTTTATACTATAGCAGGGGTGGCGAACAAGTTCGACACAAAGAGCCAAAAATTTAAACTGTGAGAGTTAGAGAGGCACACCGTGCAGTGACCTGCCACTCACACAAAAGCATCTAATTTTAACAATATCTATTAAACACATATTGCATTTTGCCATTTTTGAGTGAGGGTCAAAGTCCTGCAGCGATGGTGAGGGTGTGCTGCCTCCTCCACACTAAGAACTAAGGGCAAGATATGACCCAACATGTGACACATGGGTTGTTTCCCTCAGTTGTTTCTGAGGGATGGGAGACGGGATGATGCAGCCTGGGGACGGGAGTCCGCTCTCGGAGATCTCTCCTCAGAGGTCCCTCTTCAGAAGCAGCAACACAAAACCCGAACTTGGCAAAGAGGCACAGTTTACGAAATAATAATAAGAGGCAAACAACCACATTCATTTTGGCCAGGAGCCGCATGCGGCTCGAGAGCGGCGTTTTCGTCACCCCTGTACTATAGGAACAATGAACCATAAAGAGTTAACTATTCAGGGAAATTAGGCTATTATTGCTGATCTTTAAGAAAAGAAGGAAGATACACCAAGGGATACATAAAACCTGAACCTTAAAACGAAAAGAATATTTTGGTTTTAAAAAGTGTAACGAATAGTCCCGTAATTTGGTATGTCTATGACTGAAAGTTCAATTAGTCTAGGATTATGTGTCTAGCAAATGGTCCAGCCTTTCATTCTCACTCAGGCCCTGCTTCTGCTGCACAGACCCCAACATCTCTCTTAGAATCAGGTAGTAAAATACATTGTAAAGGAATCTGTATGAGATCCTGAAAATTTTATGAGATAAATATGTTGCCATCAACCCAGCTATGTGTGTGCTTAATGACCAATTTAAGACTCAAAAGGAGCTGGTATGTATCATAAATGATGACGATAAAAAAAGTGTTTTTATAGTTTTTATATTGAAATAACATAGCAGTATACTTTGTGTCCTTAGTAATAAAATTGAGTTTGTAAAAATTTTACTTTCTTTTAGGAACTTTTTCAATTTTCTCTTGGGGGACATCCCACATGTTGCTCAAGGTTACTCCTGGCTGTGCATTCAGGGGTCATTCCTGGCAGTACTCGGGGGCCAATATGGGGTGCCTGGGATTGATACTGGGACTGCTATGTACAAAGTAAATGCACTACCTGCTGTGGTATGGCTCCAGCGCTTAAAAAGAATCAATGCTTTTAACTTATCTAGTAAATAAAGTACTTTTACTTGCTGTATTTTACAAAGAACACAAACACTCTTAGAATATGTCATTTGCAAATGTCATGCCACTTCTAAGAATTGAGGGGGTGAAATTTAATTCCTGTTGTAAAATCTCAAAATAATCAATAATTTTTCAACAATTTCAATAGAATTGCCTTTAAAATACAAAATATAGTTAAGTAATGGAGGAAAAGTAAAATAAAAGGAAAATCAAAATATTACCTAACTTATTTATTTATTTGTGTGAAACAAGGTAGTTTTTTATCGAATTCATCTTGTTTAGAAAGATGTGAAGAAAGTGAGAAAATATACACAGGCTTCTCCAGAGTGGAAAAAGGCAAGTAAAGAAACATAAAGAAAAGCAAGTGAGATAGAGGTTCAGGGGAGAACACAGGCTTGAAGAGAAAGCCTTCCTCAACCATTTCAAGGAAAATACATTTCCAGGACAGAAATGTCGTCAGTTCAAACAAGGCAAACACACAAACACATAAATTTCATCATTCTGAATTCTAATGGGAATGATATAAAATTCTAGAAGACAAAAAGAAGGAAGCCTCATTTCTCTTTCCTGTTGTTTGTTTTTAACATAGGGGAGACAGTTGCTGACCTAGGAATCACAGTTTATTTCAAAAAAGATTATAGAACAGATTATTAAAGAAATGACTTTCAGATCATTAAAAGTGGGACAGGTGAATTGCAATACCTTGTTCTGTCACTCTGAGAATTATCTTAAATCTCAGGGAAATCAGGTCTGGGCATTTCTTCAGGATGGGGCAAGACAAAAGATACCTATTGTTTTCTTTGTGAGATGAGAACAGGCGGACTTCATAACATGGCATTATGTGGACTTATATGAATGAGAAAATATGTTCCAAGCTTAATTAAAAATCTTCACCCACTGAAAATTCTGTATCACTTTGATTCTTTGTTTTATTTCTGCCTATAACAGACATTCAACATATAGTTGCTGAATTTTAAATGAAGATGGGTGAATTTAAAATGGTCGAACGCCAGCTCCTGTGATGCCTTGAATGACATATATAATTATAGTTTAAATGGCACATTGGTGAAACATCAGTCACTCGCGGTTATGATTAAATGAAGTCGAAAAGTGTGTGTTTGAGTTTCTTTATTAGATTACCTTTACACATTCTATCTCATTTGATAGTTTTCAATAGGCATAAGTAAATGCATATTCACTTTCAGTTTCCCATTTAGAAGATATTGCATTTTTTTTCTTGCTGAAGCATTTTATCCCTCAGAACTTACCACTAACTCATGAGCAACATCTTGGCAATAGATCTAAAGTGACATATACTGTTGAGAGATTCAGTGAAACATTCTCTACTTGTAGGCACTTCCCCGGCTTCTGTGTAAACACCATACTGACTATAAAATTGCTTTGGGGATTTATGTCACGGCATTTTCTTGTCCCCTTTTATTAAATTGGCTTACTTTCTCTGTACTTTCCTGACTGCTCTTGAACTTGGTACAGTAGCAACCATTGCTTGATATATTGCCATTATAGACATTCTGCTCATTTTCTTTTATATTTTTCTGAGCTGAGAAATCCAGTGATTTGATTTGGGGGGGAGGGGGTTAGTACTAACATTGGCACACTCAAGTAGGATTCGAGACTCACTTTTAAACATAGAAACTAGTTTGAAACCAGGTCATTGAAATAAAAAGAAACATCAGTCTTTGGCTAATGTAAGAGGATATTTAATTTCTAGAAAATGAATACTCAAAGAAGATATTGGACTATATATTGATGTAATATTGGTATCTGATTTCCCTCTCAACTCCTTAAGCCTTTCTTCTCTCTCCCTTCTCTTCTTCCTGTCTCTCTTCTCTCTTTCTTGTTCTCTGTCTCTCTTTATTAAAAACAGGAAAGTTTAGCCTGCTATATAATCAAAATGGTCAGCAAACTGGTGAGAAACTTGGTTTTTTAGGACACAATAATTTTTATGAATTTATGATTTAATCCTCATGTGAGTTTACCTATGCCAACTAAATTTATTGTTTTACTATTATATGCCAACATTCTCAAATCAATAGAGGGAAATAATCAAAAGGCAGTCATAATTTAGACTTGGTTTTATGCAGCACAAAATATGTTTAGCTTTGAGTTATTGTAATATACATAACTTATGACATTTAGGATGCAGACAGACATTAAGTTGAAGTGAACCTAAAAAGAGGATTTGCAGGAGGAAACGTCTGAGCTAAGTAGGTTAAGGAGAATTCAGAGTGGACATATAAAGGCACCCAGAAGAGCTGTATCCTTTAGTAGAAACCGTTCACTTCAAATGAATGTTTGCTCAAATTGCAAAGAGCAAAAACACATGGCCAATATGTGTTTGTCTCAGATAGAGTACAAACAATCAGCACATGTAATTTTATGGATAATTTCAAGATCCACTTAGCTGGAAGGACTGTTAAAGGAGAGAGATTCAACCAATATATTTCCAATGGTTTAAAATGGCACCAGCGAAACAGTTTTACTTCTGATACAAAAAACAGCCCATCAGACACTTTTGAGTCTAAGGTTACATCGCTACGAGAGCCTTAAAATTGGATAGTGGCAATTACCTTTGTTTCTTTGTGTTCCAATGGATTCGCTTTAAAAAGAGAAAATTTTGCATCCTTTGAGGATCACATATGTAACTAGAATCATGAGTTAACCATTTTATAAACATAACTATAACCATGCTTATAATTAATGGGAGTAAACAAACAATATATAATTATTTGGGATTTTTTTAAACTTGTTTGTAAAAAGTAGCTTTAATAAAATGTTAAAGACCCAATTTGTTAAACAATTAATTTCATGACCATTTTTTTTTATTAATTTTGCTTTGTTTTTGAGCTACCACTGGTGGTGTACAGGGAATCACTTATGCAGGTGCTTAGGAGAACATATGGCACAAAGGGATCCAACCTGGGTCAGCTGAGTGTAAAGCAAATGGCCTTTCCATTGTATTACTGCTTCAGTCCTTATAGCATACATATTTAATTAATTATAAACATGTGAAAGAAAGACAGCGATTATTTTCACTTGCTACTCATAGAATGCCAAATATACACTTTACAATGTCTTATCATATATCAAATTATACATGTCATAATATGAAGAAAGTAAATTCACGTGTGAATACAAACCAGATTGAAATTGATCAGAAAGCAAAAATAATTTTTAGAACATAAAAATTGGTAGTTTGCACTACTGTTAATAAAGGGGTGTGATGCATGTTATTTTTATTGTGTCAAAAAAGGAGAGGAAGAGAGAGACAAAGAAAAAGGCAAAAGAGAGAGATGTAAAATACCTTCCCCTAAAGCAGCGGGGAGGTTGTGCACTGGTGAAGGTTGTTGTACATTTTGTGACTGTAACTCAATTATGAACAAATTTATCTGTGAAAAAATATTATGAACCATATTTTATCATATGTTTAAATAAAAATGAATATATAAATAAAGTTAAAGTTGGTATTTTTGCAATTGATGTAAGATAAAGAAATTAGTCCTTATATATCATTATTCATGTAATATGGAAGAGAATAAAATTCATGACATAATTCTAACAAAAATCTACTTGTTATTTAATTAGTTACATATTAATTTAATGAAGGTTAATTAATATTTTTCTGAAATATTTTTGTCTACTAGGCCTCTCCAAAAATATTCAGGAATTTGGGGATTCCATCTTACAGTAAGCAACCAACCAGGTTGGCATAGAAATTTCTTTTTTATATTGTTGTGGTATTTCAATTCCTTGTTTCCTTTCCTCTCTCAAACTGAGGTTGAGAGCCTCTAGAAGGACTCTAACCATCTTCGGCTTTTTTGATTTTTACTCCATTTTATTGCTTTTCTTTTCTTCAAACAAAGCTACATAACTTAAACTATCTAGTTGCCCCTCTCAAATAGAGGGGGAAGTAAGGGAGAGTACCAGGACCAAACAGATGTATGCTCACTAAGTAGTAAGCTAGACACAGAGGGGACCACTTATTCTAGCAGCCCAGGGGTGAGGGTGGAGGATATGAGATGCAGGGTGGGAACGGGGGTGGAGGGAGGGCAAATTTGGTGATGGGAATTCCCCTGATTCTATGTTAATATGTACCCAAAATATTACTGTGAAAGATATGTAAGCCAATATGGTCAAAATAAAAATTTATAAAAAAAAGAAATATCCAAAAATAATTGCCTCATTAAAATGAGCCTAAGTGAATTAATTCTATTTATCAAAGTAAAATATATGTTCTATATATTGAATAGATATGTTTAGTATATTGAAAATTAAGTTTGAGATTGAAAGTATATATATTTAATTAACTTATTCGTATTAATTTGGGGGACAAGTACAACAGTGGTAGAGCTATACTGGTTTTTCTGATACTGTGTTTGAGTGTCAATCCTTACAGTTATGAGGCACTATAATGGTTAAACCCAAGCCTCTTGTATGCAAAACACTTAGCAAATTAAGCTACCTCTCAAACACTTATATAATATTTGTAATTGCACTTATTTACTATTTACTAAGCATTGTAAAGTATGAAAATATGAATAAAGTAGGTTGCATTGAAGGCAACAAGAAACTTACCACTTTCAAGCAAGAAAAATAAAATCACCAATCTCAAAATTTTGTTGATTAGGCCCTTATCTTAAAGATGAAATCACAACAAAAATCAATGACTACAAGGACTGTGAAAGGTTGCAATGAAATTTATGAACTCAGTGCTATATGTGCTAAATAGTCAGCTAAAACCACTGTTCATCCTCATTAGTCCACACTGTCCATAACTAATGTATTTGGTTGATTATATTGTTTTTACAGTACATGTTAAACTCAAGTAAAGTGAACTGACTTTCTCATTGGAAGTACACACACACACATACACACACACACTAAGTTTTTGGCGCTGCTTATCAATTTTTGTTATGAGGCCACAACAGCAGAATTCAGGAGTCATTCTAAAGTCAAGTGTTTAAGTATTTCTCCAGGAGATACTCAGAAATCATACAAGGCAGAAAATAACACAGCATTTCCGCAAAGCAGATGTTTCAGCATTTTGAGCTATGGCTGCCACCGTACATACTATTAAAGGCCCATTTTAAAGGGCCTTTAATAGCCATTAAGAAAGAAATTTTGGTGGAAACAATTAATATTCAGAAAGCTAACTAGAACAACTTATTAATTCAGGAACACAACTCAATTTGTAGGACATTTAAATTTTAAATATTGCAGTCGATTATATATATTTTAATTAGGTTGAAATATTTGTCTCTAGTGAAAAGTTGTTGATAAGTCAAAAACATACCTTAATAGAAAAGCACTGTGTATGTAAGAGAACATTGCATTTCTCCTAGCCCAGTATCTCTGCAGAACATATGGCACAATGCTCTGTGTATAATAGCTAACACATAATTGTACTTTCCGTAAGCTCACTTTCAATTAGGCCTATCAAATAGGTGCTTGACATATCAAAAGTTAAACATGGCATAACACCACTAGTCAATAAAAAAAAAACCTTCAAAAATGAAAAATCTCTTACTTTATATAACTTTATTATGTTAATTTGCATTAAGTTTATTACAAATGCCAGATGCTACTTTAAATTTTAAGACTATATTATTAATCCTAACTCTCATAGCCATCCCTTTCACCCACAAGAAAATTGAGGTGAATATTTGAAATGCCCGTATGACAAAAATGATAACATATATTTGTAAAATGTGGGATTGAGTTCCCAGTTATGATATTTTAAAGACACAATTGTGCTCACTTGACTGGAATTTAAGAAACAGAGTTTTGCAACAAAACTGACTTTAACTTTGCCTTAAGTATTAATTATTTATTGTATACATATCTATAATGAATTAGTTCCTAACTATAAAACATCTATAGTCAAACACTAAAGCATTATTTACACAGCCACAAAATAAAAAATTTCAATCTTTCTATATTCTTTTATTGAAAGATGCTATTTATTATATCTAGGCACATTTGTATTACCAAATTTATGTATATTTGAATTGCATGGAACACACAAAAGGAATAAAGGAGATTATTTTTCCCCTTTCTGCTTATTTTTTAAATTTTCTTTGACTTCCATAGTCAACTCCATTTCTCTATTAATTAAATTATATAAATGATTGTCTATTTAACATATTGTGACTCTAAACTCTTTATCATGTAAGAGCTCCTGTATTTTGTGAGCTTGACTTCTCCAGTAATCTCAGTAGTGAGGTCATGCTGATTCAAGCAAGTAATCACACTCACTGTGGGGGCTAACTTCAACCATTTTCCACTGTGGGTGCTACCCAGGTAGTAAGTGACACTTTTAAACTGCTTATTAAGGCGCCTTTCTAACATGTAAATTGGTGATGGCTTTCATATAGTTTTAATTATTTATTTGTCTATACATTTTTGGTTTGGGGCTATACTCAGGATTGACTCCTGGCTCTGACTGAAGTCAAGAATTACTCCTGGCTGTGCTCTGGGGAACCAGATGAAAGACTGGTGATCGAACCCATGTCAGCTGCATTCAAGACAAGTGCCCCCTCATTTATTTTTTGTCAAAGAATATTCTTTCTCATTCGTGGCTACTTAACCTAATGGCTTTCTTACCTACAAGGACATTCATGCAAATTTGAACAATATGTTTATCTAGATGTATTAGAATATCTAAAGACTCCGAAATGTTTATTTTATAAGAAAACATCTTTGTTATGCACTGAAAGGTGAAGGTTTCTTTCTCTCTGCCAAGGGAAAAAATGAAATTTAAAATATGTGCCTGAGACTAGAGATATTGTACAAGGGTTAAGGCATTTTTCTTGCACACAGCTGAACCAAGTATATAGTCACAGCATCAATTATGGTCACCTGTGTCTCACCAGGAATGATCTCGTTGGTACACATTGAGAAATAATTCCTAGACACAGCTGGGGACCAGAAACAAAAATAAAAGCAAGGCTAAAATTATGTGAGAAGAAAATATGTACTTGAAAGCTTTTGTCTGGGTTTTAGTGGTGATGGAAAACTAGAAAGAATAAATTTCAATGACCAAACAGCACAAGAACCAAGTACAGTGGGGAGAGAGTCCTCTGGCTAGAAATTAGCAGATGGGGGGGAAAGATAATCATGCTCCTTTTATTTAGCTTTCTTTGCCATCCACAGATATCAAGCACAATTATATATAAAAAAATATCGCAGCTAAATGCCATACAACACAGCAATCCCTCAAGAAGACATTTGCAAAAGAACCCCCTGTAAGATTTCAAAAATCTTTCTAGAGCAAATGACAAAGTTTCCAATGAGAGAGAGTTTTCCAGTCACTGGGAAATTCATAAAGGTCACCCTGACAAACTAAAACAATATTCTCCTCACAGTTCTGGTTACAGTAGCAGCCAAGCAGCATATTCATTTTCATTTTAATTATGTTTGTAAATAGTGGGAGAGGCAGGTAAGAAGCTTGTACAAGTCCATGCTGTGCCTCTGTGGGTGTTTTGCAGAATCACAGCAATCACCCTTGCAGGTTTCATTATTTTCCAGGAGATATTTTTTTTTATTGAGCAGGGGTAATATCTGATTAAAATGCTGCTACTTATCAAAGTTGTTTAAGAAAATTTCATTATTTTTTCATCATGTCTTCCCACCTGATTATCAGTTCTTTTATGCCCTCCCAGCGAACGTTTATCCAAAAGAGAGTATAATTTTCATATAACCTTGATTGTTACCTAATTTATTTACCATCTGACAATTAATCCCTAATACATTGCCCCTAGCACACAGCCCTCATTGCTTACTGAAGCATTCTGCTTCAGTCACCTTGCATCTGTATTAGAATCCAATGACAGAGCAGTCTTGAAAATTAGCTTTGGTTTATAAATGATATAGAAACACGACTCTTTGTTAATTAATTAATAAATAATTTCAAGGAAAGACTACAGGGAAATACAATGGCTCCTTTAACACACCAACAAAATGAAGGCTTTTAAACAGAAAGCAATATAAATGTGTAAGCTAACATAATTTAAAGTACTCAAATGTATTATGTAAGTAGGATAATTTTATGACTGATTATTCTTTTGTTGTATTGCTTTCATTCTATGTAAGGCATTAAGATAGGTTATTATATGTATAAATATAAATATGTATATATAACTAGATAAACACATATATATCTAGATTTCACCTTCTAAGAATTAATGTCTCTTGAGGAAGATTATAGACATATTAGCAAGACATGTTATATTATCCAGTAATTAAAATAAATATAAGAGAGCTATACTTAAACTTAAGTTATAAAGGAGATTTAATAAAGAGGAGTCAGGTCAAGTTTCCTAAAGGGAATGAAATGGAAACCAAAAGTGAACACATGGTTTCAAAGATATGAAAATGTAATATTGAAAAAATGAAATAGCAGAAGCAATGAATAGACAAGTTCAATGCATCACAAAGACTAAGCTTTATCATTGTGAGGTCTTTCAGTGCCATATGAGTAATGAAAAATACAGCAAAAAAACGAGCAAAAAAACCCCCAAACAACACCAAGTAACACCTTTTTCTTAAGGTCAAACCATTTATGAATGGGTGGAGAAGAGTGTTCGTCTCTCATTCCTGAAGAAATTCTCCAGAATAAGTTTTATAGAGCATCATAAGCTGACCTTAGTAACAGGAAGTCAGAAAGTTGCTGGTATTTTGCCTGAGTAAAGTGATGTGGTAGAAGTTCCATTGTAAGACTGTGATTGGTGCCTGTTGTTGTCCTTCAAATTAGCAATTTCCTATATGGGGGGATGACTCATGTTTAGATTTGGGTCCAAATATGTGATCTGGGTCATATTCCTGGGCAACCTCTAATTTTTAGATTCTATTAGAGAAATTTATTTTACCTTCATTATCATAGCTCTCTGACAACTGACAGTTATTTTTTTTTAATTTTTGACTATATCTCTTAAGAGTTTTCAGTGTTACTTCACTAATGTGTCTTTAAGGAGGAATACAACATATTTTTTATAATCAGTGCAAGCTGTGTTTCCCCCATATGGTTTAAAATATATGAAGAAATAAAACAAATTACAAAACAGCACATCAAAGTAGAGAAATATGGAAATAAACTTAAATAGCAAAAAGTTTCTTGCATTGGTTTGGAAGCCATAAATGTACAAATTCAAAACAGATATAGTATACCAAGAATGTTTATTGATAGCAAGTTAACAATAAAGATGATAATATAACAGAAGAAAAATCAACTCTAGAAGCACTCAATTGATGCAAAATATAAGTGACAAGTGATAAATGACGAAAAAAGATATGTAATGAATAGAAAAATAATTTTTGGCTGACAGGTTTAGATCTGAACATAATAATAATTTAGAGATAAGTGAACTAAACAAAATTTCAGATGGTCATACTGAAGATTATGCTGCTTATATTGTAATAGACACAAACTGCATAAACTACATTAAAAAAAGAAAAAGAAAACATTGGTAGGCCAACATTAAACAAAAGAACCTTACTTTTCAAACCTCACAAAAAAATTTCAAGGAAAGACTACAGGGAAATACTATGGCTCCTTTCACACACCAAAAAAATGAGGGCATTTAAACAGAAAGCAATAGAAATGTGTAAGCTAACATAATTTAAAATATAGAAAACAATAATAAAAATAAATAAAAAATTAAACATGTAAACACAAAGGATTCCAAACTTTTTTTATATTGCTGGTGATCAAACTTAGGCCTTATGTGCAAGATATGAGCTTTACTAGTCAGACACATGAGATGCTTTTACAAACTCTATTGAAGTAGAAATATATTTCAACATCAGACTTATGGGTAGAAAACTAGTATAGTAGGGAAGTGATTGTTTTATTCAATGTTGACGAGGTTTGATCCCCAGAAGCCCGTATGGTCTCCCTAGCTCTGTCAGGCATAAGCCCTGAGCACAGAGTTATGAATAACCCCTGAGTAGTGGTATGGCACAGAACTCAAAATTCAAAATAAATAAATACAAAAAGGTTTAAAAAAGCAGTGACAGTAAGTGCAATTTATTAAATACATAACATGCCATCATATAAATTTGCATAAATGAGTACATAAAATAGTTCTCTTGAGTGTACAGTTGCATATTTACATAGATTGGCTTTAAATAGTTATATATAAATCATAGAGAATATTGTTTCTGAACACAAGATAATTAAATCTGAATCAAGTGTATATAAATAAGTGGAAAATTTGCCACTGTTGTATACTTAAGAAACTTTTGTGAATGAACAAAAACTTTTAAAACTTTTAAATAAGATAGAAGGAAAGCTATCAAGAAATGTAAATTAAAAACAAGACTTAGAAGGGGGCCCACAGCAATAACACACCAGGTGGAGCTTTTTTATATTAATAATTTTTATTTTGACCAAAGTGAATCACATATCTTTCACAGCAATATTTTAGGTACATATTAACATTGAATCAGGGTATTCCCATCACTAGTTGTCCTCCCTCCACCCGTTTCCAGCTGTATCCCATATCCCCTTCCTTACCCACCCCCCCCCCCCCGGGTCCCAGCTGCTAGTATAAGTGGTCCTCTCTGTGTCTAGCTTGTTAAAGATTGGGTATCAACTCTTTTGTCGTTGGATTTGGATTTGGTGCCAGGGGTCAAGGAGAGGGGTCAGGAGTCAATGGTCAAGGGTCAGGGATCAAGAATCAAGGGTCAGGAGTCACTGAGTAAGGGGTCAAAGGTTAGACAGCAGGGGTTATCAGTCAAGGTTCAGCAGTCAGGGTTTAAAGGTCAAGAGTCATTATGCCCTGATGCTTTCACAACCTTCTTTTTTTTTCTTATAATAATGTTTTTTTTAACAAAGTGGAAAAATCAAACAAAAAATCCAATGTGCACTACAGCAATAAAGACAAGTGCTACATAATAACCACGGTCCAGAAATAAATAAAAAAAAAAACAGAGCACAAAAAATGAAAACAACAATAACAAAACCAAAGACCAAGAAAAAAATATATAAATAATTATTTTTGTGCTTCTTTTTTTCCGCATAGGCACAGTAAATATTGGGAAATTAAAGAGGGAATTCACTTGGCCTAAGATAAAACCAGAAGGTGTTGTGTATTAGGGGTTAAGGGTTAGGGTTAGGGTTAGGGCTAAGGTATGGATTAGGGGTTAGTTTTGGGTTAGGGGTAAGAGGTCAAGAGTCAGTATTGAGGTGTCAAGGGTCAGAAGCTAGGGGTCAAGGACAAATGGTCAGAGTCAAGGGTCAATAGTTATGGAAGCAAGGGTCTTTGTCAGGTGTAAAGGTCAAGGGTTAGGGGTTAATGGTCAAGGATCAGTATTCCCGTAAAGATCAAGGGTCAGGGAATCAAGTGTCAGTGGTCAGGGGTTAAGGGTTAAGGGTAGGAAATCAAGAACCAGTGGTCAGGGGTTTGGATTTGGTGTTTAAGTTCAATCATTTTTATTACTACTTAGTTATCATACAACTATTTGGTCTTGGTACCCTTCATTATTTATTTCCCCATCAATTTGGTTCAAGTTATTTGGTTCTGTTTGAAGAAAAGAAAAGCAATAAAATGGGGTAAAAATCAAACAAGCAAAAAGTAGGCAGAGTCCTTAGAGGCTCTCAACATCTGTTTGAGAGAAGATAGGGATAAATGAAGAGAAACACCACAACAATACAAAAAGAAAAATCAAACAAAAAGTCCAATGAGCACTACAGCAATTAATACAAGCACCACATAATAACCACGGTCCTGAAATAAAAAACAAAACAGAGCGTAAAAAATGAAAACAACAACAACAAAACCAAAATTTGTTTTTCCCATTAATTCTAAAGAAAAATATTAAAATATGTTGCTTAACATAATATGATCTTGTTTATCAGTGGAAAATAGAATAACTGGATGAGAACATGTAGTAAAGGAGGGATGCCTAGATCCCCTTTGACCCTAGAGTATAGTAAGTTGAATTACAGAGAAGGAAAGAAGTCAAGGAGGGAAGGAAAACAATGAGAAAGGGGAACAATGGGAAAACAGAGGTTTCAGGTAAACCAGGAAGTGGGGGAGTGATACAGCTATAAATCGAAAGTACAGACTCAACAATGTTGAAGATAGGAAATCTGAAAAGCAAACACCAAACTTTTAAATTTGCCTTTTAAATTAGATAGCCAAGGAACTCATCTAGCAATAACCTTTGAACTCATGGTTCTCTAGTAAAACAAAGCAATGCGAAATACGTTGAATCAAAGTAATGTAGAATATGTAGGGTATATCCCCAGCACTGTACCTGGTGTCCGAGGTACAGCAAGGAGTGATTCTTTAGTGTAGAATCAGGAGTAAGTACTGAACAATGCTGAATGTGTTCCCCAAAACAAAGAAAAAACTGTTATGCTTACTAATAATAATTCAGTGACATTTTTTTAGTTAATAGATGTCAAACAGCTGAGTGACCTGAAAATGAGCCTTCTAGAAACATACTGCTCAACTTAAACAACAAAAACAAAACATTGATTTTTACAAGTCTTATCAGGAATGCACCTTGCTGCTGTCTAGTTATTTCCTCTTTAGAACAAGGGTCAGGGATCCAGTTATAATGGGGATGTGGGAGGGTGGTTTAGCTACAAACACAAAGCACAGGCTCAACAGCATTGAAAACTTGATATTTAAGCTGCAAAAATCAAACTTTGTAATGTGCTTGTCAGGGCAGAATATTGGAGTAGGGGTGGAAAAGAGGGTTGGAATGAGATTGATGGAGTATAGGAGCACTAGTGATGGGAGCTGGTTGATACTGGTAGTGAGATTAGTGTTAAAATATTATTTACCTGGGGCTGGAGCAATAGCGCAGCAGGTAGGGCTTTTGCCTTGAATGCAATAGACCATGGTTTTATCTCCATTATCCTATTGTTCTCCACAGCTGGCCAGGAATAATTTCTGAATGCAGAGCCAGGAGTAACCCACCAGATGTGGCCATATATATATATATATATATATATATATATATATATATATATATATATATATATATATATAACTCAACTATTAATGTCTTTGTAACTTACAGTTCTTTAAATAAATAAAGTTTAGACAGCAGAAAAAATTTTGCTTTGGGGCCACATCTGGCAGTTATCATGGTTTATTTCTAGCTCGGTATTCAAGGATCGGTCCTGGTGGGATTCAGGGAAACGTCAGTGGTTCCAGGACAGAATTCTGGTAGACCACATACAAGGAAAATGTCTTGCCCACTGTACTATCTTTCTAGCCCCAGAAGCAAAACTTGTATTCTTTAGTAAGTACATCTAATTCTCCTTTGATCAGTAGGCAGCAACCATGTTAAACAGTAATTAACATATTTTACATATTAAATCTATTAAATATTTAAATCTAATTGTTCAATAATTACAACTTAGTGGACTTACTGTTTATATTTATAACAACAAGAAAGCTTCATAATAATTATATTAGCAAAAACAGATCAATTTATCAAGAAGGGTAAAAATCCCATACAATTGCAACTGCTCTCACAAGTATGTACTGAAAGTAACTCCATAATCACAGAGTGATTATTTTGACACATTCAGCTGTTTAATATCATGCCTGACTGCCCCTTTCTGGTTGATGATTTTCTTTTGTAGGATATGGCAGACCTAAATGAATGTGAACCCTTGTGAATTAAAACTCTCTGATTCATTTACATCAGCTAAAATCCCTTTTGCTCTAAGCAAATGTGTCTTCTACTTTCGATGCATTGGAAGATATATATGATGACATGTGAAAATGTAATATTCTCATGGCTATAAGGATAGAAGAACAGGTTAAAATGCAGCTGGAAGAAAAATAGGAACATGGCAATTTTATAAATGCCCAGCCATCAATTTATTTATTGGCATCATGATAAAGAAAAAAAGATAAACAAGCCATTTATATTTAAATTTTATTTTATTTTATTTTATTTTTTTACAAATGAGATCTCTGTAAGTAGTGTCTTGATAAAAAATGTGTTCTGGAGCTAAACAAGTATAATAGGAGCAGTAATAACTGTTATAAGTGGTTGTGCCCTAAGCAATAATGAAAGAACTTTCTTTGTTTCCTTTTCTTTGGAGTCAGCTATGTTCAGGATTTTATCCTGGCTGTGTCAGTGAACACTCGAGGTTGGGCCTGGGGGAGCTTATGTAGTATGAGGAATTGAACTCATTCCAGTCATATGCAAACCATGTGCAAGCACCTTGAGCACTGAACAAACTCTCAACCCATTGTTGGTGTGTGTGTGTGTGTGTGTGTGTGTGTGTGTGTGCGCGCGCGTGTACCATACTCAGCCTCGCTCATGGGTTACTTCTGGTTTGTTATTCAGGGGTCACTCCTGAGGGGCTTAAGGGACCATAAGGAGCCTCATTCAAACCAGGGTTGGGTGCAAGGAAAGCCCCCTATCTTTCCAGCTTCCTGGAAAAACACATTAAATAAAAAATTAAATTAACAAGAGGCTGGAGCGCTGGCTCTAGCCTAGGATGGACAGAGGTTCAATACTCTGGCCTCCCATATGGTCCTCCAAGCCAGGAGTGATTTCTGAGCTTATAACCAGGAGTAACCCCTGAGCATCACCAAGTGTGGGATCAAAAACCAAAATAAAAACAAAAACAAATTCAGTTAACTTGTCCTAGGAGAAAGTTATTATATTTCCCATGTTTCACTTAGTTTTTGAATACAATATGTATTGTTTTATATTTATTGCATTTACCCTTATATATTCACTTGGCATTTATTCCTGCCTTGAAGATTTACAATTCAGGACTTACTCTTTCATGCCTGGGTGTTTTCTTAAATTTTTCTTTCTCTCTTTTCTCTTTCTCTCTCACTCTTATGCTCTTTCTTTCTCTCCCCACTTCTCTTCACATCTCTCTAAATTTCTTTGAGTAAAAACTATTTTGCTTTACCCAAAAAAAGGTAAGATTCTGATGTGCTATTTCTAATTAGTTTGTTTGGAAACCATACCTGGGCTTATGCCTGACTGTACTCATGAATCACTTTATCAGAATTCAGGGAACTATTTGAGGTGCTGAGAATCAAACCTTTGTCATCTGAATCAAAGGAAATACCATACACACTGTACTATCCAGCTATATCTATCTATCTATCTATCTATCTATCTATCTATCGATAGATAGATAGATAGATAGATAGATAGATAGATATATCTGAAATGCTAAATATATATATTATGAAGTGTATCTTCATAATGTTTATTTTGTACATGCTTTTTGTTTGCTTGTTTGGGGGCCACACCTGCAGCACTCAGAGGTTACACTTGGCTCTGTACTCAGAAATCTCTCTTGGCAGGCTCTGGGGACCATATGGGATGCCAAGGATAAGTGTAAGAAAGTATTTTTGTATTGTATTTTTGTGTTCCTAGGGTATATTCCTAGGATGGTATAGTTGGATAGTTTGGGAGCTCGATTTCCAGTCTTGGGAAAAATCTCCATATCTCTTTCCATAAAGGCTGAACTAGACGGCATTCCCACCAGCAGTGGACAAGAGTTCCTTTCTCTCCACATTCCCACCAACACTGCTTGTTCTCATTATTTGTGATGTGTGCCAATCTCTGTGGTACCTCATAGTTGTTTTGATTTGCACCTCCCTGATGATTAGTGATGTGGAGCATTTTTTCATGTGTCTTTTGGCCATCTGTATTTCTTCTTTGTCAAAGTGTCTGTCCATTTCTTCTCCCCATTTTTTGATGGGATTAGATTTTTTTTCTTGTAAAGTTCTGTCAGTGCCTTGTATATTTTGGAGATTACCCCCTTATCTGATGGGTACTGGGTGAATAGTTTCTCCCACTCAGTTTGTGGCTCTTGTATCTTGGGCGCTATTTTTTTCGAGGTGCAGAAGCTCCCCAGCTTTATATATTTCCATCTGTTAATCTAATCTCTGCTTTCACTTGCTTTTCTATAAATATATCTTCTATATTTCATCTATCCTGCCCCATCTTTAAAATGCTGGTTGCCTCCTTTATCTGTCACTCATAACAATATTTTAATGTTTATTTCATTTGGCTTCTTTTAATCAAAATGGTCCAATAACTTCTGCTACATGTCCCTTATATATGATAATTTTGATATATATATGTACATAAATACATGTAAATATAAATAGAACATAAACCTGACCATATGCATATTTATATATTAATTGTGTCAGATCACATGGTTTTCTATATTTAGTGTTGAGACTACCATCCTAGCCATAAAGAATTAAAAGGTAGTTATATTTTTACATATTTTCAAGTTTTAAATCCAATATTATTTTATGATTTTGAAATACCTGAGTTTCTCTCATAGAAAATAATTATATTATTCTTAGTTTGAAGATGAGAAAACAATACGATGGAAATAGTTTCGAAAACCACTTCCAAGGTGGCTTAGCCTAATAACCTAACTTCTATATTTCTGTTCTAAAACGAATATCCTGGGGAGAGAGACCAGTGAATAAGGCATTTGACTTAAGTGTGGCCGACCTGGGTTTGATTCCCAGTAATACAACATGGTCTTCCAATCCCTGCCAAGAGTGATCCCTGAGTACAGAGCCAGGAGAAAGCTCTGAGCACTGGCAAATATAACTCCCAAAACAAATTAAACAAAATAAAACCCAAAATATAAATATAATTATGCACTGATAGGGTTGTTGACTAGTAGACTACAGCTACTGCCTTGTGCCTTTAAAACAGACCAAAAAGCACAATAAAAACTAGAGGACTTAGTACATGAAAGACTTCAGTGGGTTGAATTGGCCAGAATGACATCATTATATTATCTCTTAAATAGCCCTTACAATCATTAAATTATTAATAATCCTGCTTTCATTACCTCCAGTCACTGATTAATCATCAGTTTTTAGTATGAAGTAAAACCTATTCTTTCTTTTTTTCATAATGGAAATGCATAGACTATAGTGGAGTTTAGTTTATTTGTCCTTGATGAGTCATAACAGAAATTTTTAAGAGCATTTTTGAAGTCACAGTGAGAATTGATAGATACATTAAATAGCTACTAAGACCATACCAAAAAAAAATTCCCCAAACTTTTAGCAATTAAGTCTCCTAGATAAATGCAATAAGAGGTAAATGCATTCTAGTTTTTATTGACCAATTTACTCCAGAACTCACCCAGCCTTTTCAGATAAGAAAGAAAATAATGCATTATGATAGTGTTAAGTCAGGAATAAGGTTTCTATTCTTTAATAATTTAAATAAAAGGCTAGTTAAAACAAAAGACTGAGTTATATACATTTTAGACTCTGAGGCCACTCCAATGTACTTCTTAATCCAGTATAAAAGATATTATGGTTTTATTTCTTCACCCTGCAGCCTTCTGTATCTTATCTTGAACATATCTGCCACCCTCATGCTTCCATAGTCAATGAGTAATACTATAGCCCCAATGACAATCATGAAACTTACAAACCGCTGTGTGACATTCACTTAAATTTAATTCTCAGCTGAATTTAATCATAGAGATGAAAATCCCATTATTACCTAAGGTAATATTTTTGTTTTGTTTTGTTTTCAAATTGCACTATTTTTAATAGTGAATTTCCAGGGAAAATTAAGACAGCTGGGTCATTTTTTCAAGGCCAATTTTTTCTTTATTCTTTTCCTTTCTTTCCTTATCTTTTTCTTTTTTTTTCTTCCTTCCTTCCTTCCTTCCTTCCTTCCTTCCTTCCTTCCTTCCTTCCTTCTTCCTTCCTTCCTTCCTTCCTTCCTTCCTTCCTTCTTCCTTCCTTCCTTCCTTCCTTCCTTCCTTCCTTCCTTCCTTCCTTCCTTCCTTCCTTCCTTCCTTCCTTCCTTCCTTCCTTCCTTCCTTCCTTCCTTCCTTCCTTCCTTCCTTCCTTCCTTCCTTCCTTCCTTCCTTCCTTCCTTCCTTCCTTCCTTCCTTCCTTCCTTCCTTCCTTCCTTCCTTCCTTCCTTCCTTCCTTCCTTCCTTCCTTCCTTCCTTCCTTCATTCCTTCCTTACTTCCTTCCTTACTTCCTTCCTTCCTTCTTTTTTTTTCTTTCATTCAGGAAGAGTGGGATCACACTTGTGATTCTTGCCAAAGGGCTTGGGTATTCAATGCTAGGTTCCCATGTTGTGAATATTTCCATGATATATTGTTATATCCTGTAGGACTAAGGCTTATCCAGTTCACTCAGGCAGTGCTGGGGTGTAGCTCCAAGGGGACGCCCAGCTATATTCTGGGGACCAATAATGTGGTGCTGAAAATTACACTATAACCTGCAGTATATGGTGTTCTCATTTTGTATTTACTTCCTACATTACTTTGTCTTTCAGATGAGCTTATGTGGGATGTAAGGAAGAAGAAAGAGATGCCTGGAACATCTGTTCATCTATGAGTTGTTGATGTTGAAATAATAGAATATAACATTACTAAGAGTATTGTAAATCATGGAATCTCATTAAAAATAGAAAAACAATTAGCAAGTTGCACACTTTCAGAAAGTTACAACTTAAAGTGCAACAGTCTAGGAAAGTTTCAACTCTATCACATAATACATATGTTCTTGCATTGCATAATACTATCTCAATACGTTCCCCCAAACCTCACATGATCGACCTTTCATCAATGAGAGGAGTGATTTCTAAGCTTTGAGCCAGCAGTAATCCCCAGTACTGAGCACTACTAGGTATGGTCAAATGCACCCTACACACACACACACACACACACACACACACACACACACACACACACACACACACTCCACAAAATTAGAATTTACAACTTAATTCTTATAAGGTAAACATACCTATGTCACTTTCCACTAAATTAGAAAGCAAATAACACAAATAAAGAAGCCTATTTTAAGCATTTTCATTCATCTCTTTTCTCTCTAAAGATTAGCATATCCCAACTTATCTTAAATATGATTCTTTGAACTTTTGTAGAACTAAAAAATTCTCCCAGTTGTGTGTACCTTCTTTCATTAAAGATTGTTTTGAGATCTATTCATGTTGTTTGAAATACTTGCTTTTTTCCTCGTTCATATTATGAACATAATTGATGAATATTTCATAATTTATATGTCCATTGTACATTAGTAAACATGATTATGAAATGCTAGCTATTATTAAATGGTGTAATAGCATATGTATAATAAGATTAATTTCAATTTTGACAGTAACCAGGAAGCAGTACATAATAGATACTTAACACTATTGTTCCAACTGCATAATTCACTAGATTATGCCTAAAATTATCCGATTAAAACAGTTTAGTCTTTAATGAGGAAAAGCACTCTTCTTCAGAATAATAGTTATTGTTCACTCATCCTAACATAGAAATAGAAATAGAAATTTTTTTCAGAGATTTTTATTTGTTAGAATAACATACATTTATAATGAGATAATGGGATCTGTGGTAGATGAGGCATTGAGTAAAATTCATTTTAGATCAAAACTATTAGTTTTTCATCACTACAATTTTTTTAATGTTTTTTTCTCCTTTATTTGTGGACTGTGCTGTAGATTACCTGATAAAAACTAGGAAATTTTCCATTTGCTGATTAGCTTAATTAAACTTTATTATTGCATTTAAAAGCTATATGAGGTTTTATAGTTTACTTTATAACTATAAGAGTATACTTAAAATGTATTATTAATTTTATACTTTAATTCTCTGATACATAAATATATGGATAGTATATTAAAAATAGCCTTAATAATTTTGGGGGATTGGCATAAATTTTGGCTCTGAGCTCAGAAATCACTCTTGGCAGAATTGAGGACCATATGGGATGCCAGGAATCAAACCCAGGTTCATCTAGAATTGGCAGTGTGCAAGGCAAATGCCCTATCACTGTGTATTTCTCTGGCCTCTGCCTTAATAATTTTTTAAAAGTTTTTAGTTGGCAGAAAATTAATACCTGAAATAATTATTCATAATTAAGTACTAACAAAACTCTGTTTAAGAATTTTTAAAATTTTTTATCTGAATAACTTTGTGACATACTGAAACCAAGTAAATAGACACGAGTGAGGGTGTAAAAGTTTGAATATATTTTAACAATTATAACATTCTTGGTCTTTTTAGTTAGAAGTTGTAAACTTGATAAAATATATACACGCCATGTCTATGGGTACATACAAGGTTTCTCAGTTTTTGTAAATCTTGAAATTCGTGTAATCACAATATATTTTATAATATTTTATTTTCTATAAGAGTGATGTATATGAAAACAAGCTGCCAAGCTACCAAACCATCTCAGGTAAATCCCTTTCCTGGCTGAAAACTCTGTGGTCTTCTTGCAACTAGCACCAATTATGAATCTTCAATTTTAGTGATGCATGGTAAGGTATAACAATGATCTCAAATTTAATTTTATTGATTTTTAATATTTACATTTTTCCTTTTGTTGTGACAAGCAATATGAAATAAATTTGCTTATTACTAAGGGATCAGGCTTGGGGAAGGTAAAAAACTGGGGATATTGTTGGAGAGATCACAGTGGTGGTGGGATTGGTGTTGGAATACTGAATGCATGGAATAATTGTATTATGAGTAACTGTAAATAAATGGTGCTTAAATAAACTAAAAAAATAAAGTGATGGAGATCATGACAAAGAGCGATAATTTGGGGTTCTTTATCATTCTGAAATTTTCACATTTATTAAACACCAGTCATTCATTTTTCAAAAATATTAACTTTTAATGTATTTTTAGTATAAGCCATATATGCTTTATTGACAAAAAGATAAATTACCCCAAAAGAGTTCTTAAATTCACTGTAAGGCAGAGCATATAAATAAAATATAAAGCAAAGTTCTAATCACTAAAGCAGTGCATGAGTAGACATGCTAGTAGGAGAAATAGTTTTAGTGACAGAAGGTGTAATAATGATAGAATAGTAGAAGTGGTAGTTGTCATTGGAATATTGATCCAGAAGACACATCCTTTGTGTTTAACTTCTACTCTTATTTACTTAAGTGCCTCTGTGCTTTGGTCTACAGTCTTTAGAAGAAGGATAATAACATCAACTATTAAATGAATTATTATACTATAAAACTCATAGAAATGTTCAGCATAGAACAAGCTCTAAAAATCATTGATTACTATCCCTTGCAGAAAACAAGGTTCAAATGGTAGATACAGATATTGCACTGGTTTCTTTACAATGTCATCTGGCCTTTTAAGAACCTGTGACTTTACTGTTTTTATTTTAATTTGACATTTCTTAACCACATTTTAATAAAAAGATCAAGACAAAAATAATGCCTTGCCTTATTGAAGTTCTTATAATCAAATATTGGTAGAACTGGAACTTCTCTGTTGGTTACTCATAGTTTTAAGTCAGGAGCATAAGATCTTGTAACCAATGAGTCCTTAGGAATTGGAAAACTCCTTATTGAATATGGGTGATCTTGTTTAGGAACTAAAACATCAACTAAGTTGAGGCAATTAAAATTGTTAAATTTATTTAGAAATAACATGCTAAAGGACTGTTATTGTAAGGGCATTATATGAAAAAATGTGATGATTTTATTAATAAAGAGAAGGTACTTTGCTATATATGTGAGGAGGAATAGGCTATGGACTGTGAAAGTTGAGACGAGATCATGCTAGAGAGATTACAGTATAAATTTAATGTTGAATCAACTGATTCCACTTTCTATAAAATATATGAGACTCAGCTTAGAACCAGCTATGATCAGGTTTGGAATTTCCCTCTGGATAGGTAGGTGTTCACGCTAGTAATCATTTTAATATTTTCAGTTGACAACTCAGAAGTAAGTCATTTAGATACAACCTCTTCTCCAATTACAATTCATCTTGTAATATGTCTATTTAAAAAAAATAACCACAGGAGTTTCTAAAGACAAAAGTTAAAAGTTAAAAATGATATGAGATTCCTGTATCCAAAAAATGTTCATGTTAATTATGGGATATACAAGATTTGTTTTCTTCCTATCATAACAATAAACATATACTAGTTATAATTCAGCCACATAAATTTTAGATAAAACATATCATTAGAGTACCCTCTAATGAAGCAGCCTTTGCACCCACAATTTGCCTTACAGCATTTGACATTCTAGTCTCACTTTTCTAATTTAGCAGCTTTGATGGTCATACTAAATAATTTATTTCCTGCGATTGTTTTTTGGCTATCCACCATTACCTAATGAGGCATTATTGGCTTATCTGTGCACATTTATCCTTCTAAATATTATGCCATTTGCTCCCCAATTTTTACATTATTTACCTTGCATGAACACCCATCTACAAAGAACATCTTATATCCATGATCTCACTTAATTTTCTTTTATATTTTACTACTGAGCTTTCAATAACTGGTAACTGTTTGTTATAGTAATTGGTAACTTTGTGTTTGACTATTGTTTCCTGTTTGTTTTTGTTATGCTCAATACTTATTCCTGGCTCTGTATTCTGGAACCATTCCTGGTGGACTAGCTATATGGAATACAAGGTATTCAACATGAACTTGCCATGTGCAAGGCTAGCATGCTATCCTATCTCTACACCCATAGGTGTCTTTTTGAAATGGATTTTATATTTATATTCAAGGGACTTTTAAGTATTTTTAAGTATTTTTTATTTCTATCTCTCTTATTTTTTGTCACACACACTTGTCCTTGGAAGTTCTTTCCAGCTCTGTGCTCATGGGTCATGAGCAAAGGAGGATGAAGTTCATATAGGGTGTCTTTTCTTTTTTCATTCTCCCGCTGTTGTTTTTATGGTTACCAAGCATTCGTAATTATAGCCATTGTGACATTTTTAAATATTTTATATATACACTTTATATATACATACACAAAGGGGTCCAGGGCTAATTTGTGAAGTGGCATCTTATTTTAATTATCAACCTGGAATCTCCTAGAAACCAGTGTCTATATTTATACTCTTGTTTTGCAGATGGACATACCCAGAGTATTCAGTTGACAAAAAAATAACTGAGCAGCAATATACAAAGATAACACAATGATAATAAAATATTAGTATTTTAAAATTTATTTCCATAATTATACAGCATTATATAATAAAGTCAATGAGAGAAGACAGTAGCAACTATCTAGTAATCATGTACGCTCTTATGGAGTTAAATACCATCTGGTATACATTCTTAATATTTTCTTCTCAAACACCCTAATAAGCTGTACTACTGACATACCATATGTCTCTCCTAGATGATAACTCTATAAAAGAAAATATAAAACATAGCTGACATGTATACTAACAAGACATCCAAAATTGCATTTCTGCTATTGTATAGATAATTTACTTTGACTTTGTAGCATTTCAGATTGCTAGTTTGCCTTAAAGATATATCATTGTAACCCAGCTGACTAAAATATGACTATAAGTGTTGTATCTACAACATCCTGCTTGCCAAGCCTAACAACCAGAGATAAATTGTGAAGCCAAATGAATAGATATGTTACTACTACTACATTGACTTTTATCCCCACATTTTATAAATTGCAAGGATGTTTTTATACTAAAAAGAGCTCTTCCTTGGCAATAATTTCTTTGGCTACTTTAAATATTTTCTTATGAAGATAATAGTCAGAAAAACACTCAACAAAAACTTTCCCAAATTAGATTTTGCAATCCACCAAAGAGAAGTAGCTGTTACCTTGAATAGTAACCAGCACATAGTGAATGCACTATGAAAATGCACTAATTTGATGAAGAAATAATTAATAATGATTCAATTAATCCATCATTAACCTATATATTTATCTTCCACATTTTTCCTTGTTCTATTTTATTATCCTGAAAGTAGCAATGTCAGGAATAATGTCAGAAATATGCTTCACAAGTACTGACACATTATTTTTAATTCAATGAAGAAACTGTTGTTTCTTCTTAAGACAAAGAATTGTGCTCAATACAACGGATGGGGAGAGATGGAAGACACTGACTTTCCACACTTTATTCCCAATCTAGAAAATGAAAGATCACAATTAAAATAGAAATAAACAGTGACAGAAAAACATTCAGTGATTTTGGCTTGCAGTGTTCACCTCAGGTAGAAAATGACTTGTACATCACTTTCTCTCAAGTCATACTCTCAACAACTATTAGTAACACATCAGGCAGCTAGAATTCTATAAGGTTGTCAATTAAGAGCTGATAAAATTAATTAAAATGTCATACTAGTTTGATTAGTATTTCTCCTACAAAGCAACTTTGAAAGAATATTTAAAATAATTGAGTGAGAAAAACATATGAAATTGAACATTGAAAAACAACATTGAGCACATAATTAATGAGAAATAGTGTACTGGGACACACACACATACACACACACACACACACACACACACACAACTGAAGAAATTCTGGCCAGTGAGATGAGCACTTAATCAAAGAATCCATTGCAAAAAATATGAGCCAAAGAGTTAGTACAAGAAATAAGGAGAATAATTTACATATGGGCTGGCCTTATTAGATCTCCTCCCCTTCAAGCACAAACACACACAGGACTGGAGATTCCAATCATTTGGGGGTAAACGCTCTGGATCGCTAAAAGCCCCCAGAACTTTTGCAAGGTTCTGCTAGCTCCTCGTTTTGTAGGGCCCACTCAGTACTGTATCCTCATGGTTTTCACCTAAACTGTCTCTATTTCTGGAATGGACACTGAATCCCACAGCACTGCTTGTGAATTCCTCCACAAAATATATTAGAGACAATATTCCAAATTTGTGAGGGTAAAAATAAAATGCTACTATCATTTTCATATTAAAACCATGAAACTATCTGAAAATAAAGTTACCCAGACGTGAAGTCAATGGGAGTAATGATGAAGGTCAAAAACGTGACCTTGAATAGCAAAATGCAGTAAGAGGCAGTTTTTAGTAGAAGAAAATATTATGGCTCTGCTCAGTTCAACATTATAATCCTAATTGTTGAGTTGGTATGCTATGGTCCTCAATGTCACATCTAGAAGTACTTTGTGAGCAGATGGAATCCTGCTAGAGTCAAATCTGCAGGTACAGGTTAAGAAAAATTGGCAAACAATCACATATAATAAAACATAATAATTCAGAATATTAATATCATAAATCAATTTGTATTGGGTAGAGGATATTCTGAAAAGCTCTAGTTTCAACTAAAAAGTTTGTAACATGGAGAAGTAGGTGCACATCCCACATATGAGTATTGGATCAAATTATGTCATCTAGTTAGGGTGCTAAATTTAATTTTTTCAAATGCTTTAATTTGACAGGGGGCTTGGGTTTGGGTTACATCTGAATATGCTCAGAGCTCACTTCTGATTCTATGCTTAGGGATCACTCTTAAGGGGTTCAAGGGACCATATGAGGTGCTCAGGATTAAACTTGGGTCAAATGCCTCCAAGAAAAATACCTTGCTCACTGTACTAACTCTCTGGTCCTGATTCAAATAATTTTTTGAAAAGTTTAGCAGTAGATCCTAGGATTTAATACCTGGAACTAGACTTTCAGGTGAAAGAGTGATTAACATAGTGGCTCACTTCATCCAATAGTGACATCTGCTGTTCATCCACAGATTTACTGTAACATGGAAACTGAAGGACTAATATCAGTTTCATGGTGATGTAAATAATGTAGTTTATACTACATTTAATTATTCTGAACTTAAAACAAAAATAAAGCAAAGCATTTCTAAAAAGTTCTGAATATTCTGAGTTTCAGTTCAACCTTGCAAACAAGGTTTAATAATTTTATTTATGAAATTGTACTTTATAAATAATATGTTAAAGAATGAAATTTAAAATAAATAATAGACTAATATTTCTAGGAAGAGGCAAACATATAATCATATATTTTTCTGTATATGTAAGTAGTCATCTTTATTACATATTATTTGTACTTATGGTAGTCACTTAGTTCTGTGCATCCTATTGCTAGAAATCAGAAATATGAATAATTATTCTTATTAACACCAGAAGACAAAGAAATTTCTCTAACTTTAACTCATATAACAAGGTTGAAGCATGCAATTATGAACTGAGTGAGGGCACAAGACTTAGTACTGTGGGTTAGGAACTAGATTTGTAAATGGATGATCCCTAGTTTGATCACTAGGACTTCTAGGAAGGTAATTTGATCCGAAGTACCTCTGATCCCTGGTAAATCTATATGGTCCTCTACACCCATCAAGTATTGATCCTTGAGCTCAGAGCTCGGAAAGCTATAGCTCTCTAAATTGCTGGATTTGGCCACAAAACAAAACAAACAAAATTAACTGAGTGAGGAGAATTTTCTGGAAACCTAATTTTGATAGAAGATATTGACAAATTTTTTGATAATTCATTAGACTTCTACAGGCAAGCAGAAGATAACATCCAACATTCAAAAATTCCCGTATTGGTCATGGAGAGACAGTACAAAAATTGAAATGAGGAATTAAAATAGTAGGTATAGTACTTGTCTTCATGTAGAAGACTTGGTTTTGATGCCCACCACATATCCCAAGTACCATTATGAGTGGCCCCTGCTGGGCACAAAATGTAGCCTCAAACTGCCCTTCTCTTCAACAAAGAAAGTCTTGAGGGAGAGAGAAAAGAACTAAAAAGATCAGTGATGTTAACAAAGCATAAAAGAATATTTAAAACATGTAAATTTAACTTCTGAGCCTTAATAATTATTCTTGGAGGCAGCAACAGTAATATCAATAACAGTATTAGCTGTACATTGGCAACAAAGTTGGTATGATTTCAGATGAAAACTATTTCAAACTATTTAAGTTTCTGGGATTAGAATAATTTTGATTTATTACACTGAGAACCATGAGACAATAGTATAACAATAAACATTAAGTAAATAATTAGAGAGCTCTTGGACTTGACTTTACTGCAAATTTTACCATTACCCCATCCAATTAAAAACACTATTAATTAATGCAGGAAATTCAACATTTCTGCATAACAAACACTAAAAGAATTTGCTTAGCAGCAATGAAAGTTATTAGAAGAACAAAGATAAGGAGGATATTAGTTTACCTAATTACCAGAAACACATGGTGATATAAAAGATGAAACATAGAAATGACATTTATACATGTGATATATGATCAACTAAAGAATCCAGGCTTGAAACAAGCTTTGTGAGAAAATTTAATCATAGAACAAATTGTAAAATTAACAAATAATAGTGAATTAAAAATAAATATATGTCATGATGATGAGAAATGAGATGGTAAATAAATGAATCATCTTTCCCTTAAAGAAACAGTAGGGCTGGAGAGAAAGTACAGAAGCTACAGAACTTGTCTTACACTTGGCTGACCCCAGTTAAATCCCACAACTTTGTAAGTTCCCCTAAGAATAGCCAGGAGTGATCTCTGAGAACAGAGCTAAGAGTGAATCATAAGCACAAATGGGCATGTTGAAAAAACTAGAATAAATAAAATCTCTTCAATGGAACAGAGTGTAAAAAAGAAATAGAGAAAAGAATTATCCATCTGAGATAAAGGCAGATCATATATATATATATATATATATATATATATATATATATATATATATATATATTTACTCTATCAAAATGTTAAACTCCATGATAAAACATTGAACTTTAATTAGTGGACTTATGTATAAAGAAAACTAATAGACCTTAAGAATTTCCAAAAGCAAATGTTGATGCTTGATCCTGGATAAAAAATGCTACAAGCTAATCAGAGTATCACAAAAATCAGTGGCTTTATTTTGATTTTATCAAGATATCAATTGACTATACAGAATAGAACTAAAACAATCAGAACTCAGAGAATTCTGTTCTGTTTATGGTAAGGCTTTCTTCAACAATTTATCAGAAGACAAACTTCAATCAGTCTTGTGCTGATTCTGAGAAATATTGTAAGATTAGAAATGAGCAATGAATTCATTAATTTGTAGACTTAAGGAGAAAAATGGTGTGGACAATGTTGCATTCCATTTTATGACAACTTTGGCCATGTATAAATGCTCGAAATATGAGTTTTGGGGGATTTAGACTATGAAAATGATGGGAAACATTATTTGATTGCTTCGAATATGAGTTGAGGATGACAGAAAACCTCTCACTCTCATGGGCATCCATATAATAAAAATACCAACTAATAATACTAATTGACATATTTTTATTATGCATGAAAGTATCACAAGGCCATTGGGGATGCCAGGGATCAAACCAGGATGGCTGTATGCAAGGCAAATGCCCTCTCCTCTGTATATCATGCAAGCCCATTAATTGCATTTTTAAGGTATTTAATTGAAATAACATGGAAATAGACAAGAGATCTATATTCTTTATAGAAAAGTTGATTCTACCTCATGTTTTTTACCAAAAGTTATTGCATTTTTATAACTTTTAGAAAGGAATTAAGATTTGAAGACATAAATTTTCCACGACATGGGGAAATTATTTAACAACGTAAGTCTCTATTTCAGCTAATACAGAAGTGATATGGGTGAAAGAACACGAAAGTTGACAATAAAGAAATCACAAAGAAAGATACTTCCACAGATAATATAATTCATCATCCTCCCAAGAGGGGAAGTTTTATATTAGCAAAACTTCAAACAGGTATCACTTTCACCTCAGTTAATCCACAAAAATTGAGTCAGCAACATCTAGTGATCAACCATATCAAAAGTAGTTGATAGATGGAATGCCATTAAGAGCATGAGCAGTTATCCATCACTCAGTAAAGCTCCATCCATCACCCACATACCAAACTCAATTCTCTCCTACACTAAGCACACAACCCTACACTGAAAACTGTTAACTTTTGATGATCTACAAACTTTTCTTCCATCACTGTGTGATCACATTCAAAAAAAGAACATTAGGACCTAGGGATAGCACAGTGGGGAGTGCTTTAGTTATGAGTCTGCTGCCCTGGTACTATCCCACTATTCCACACGCTAAATGCAATCATGGGAAGCCCAAAGCCACAACCAATGTGAATGCTGTATTATAGCTAAGTGTGTGTCAGGAAATGTGTGTACCCAAAATGTATTATGACCCCTGGTCAATGCAACAATGATTAAATGGAAAAGCGATGAACATTTTTTAAATGTTATTGGAAGCTGATAGAAGTTGTAGCTAAAAAAATAAAAAATTATGTAATTACCAAAATGCTCATTTCCCTATACAACCCTCATTTTTCTGACATAATGTTTAAGTATTTTGAAAATTTGTGGGTTTTCTACTATTAAGTAATATAACACCATTATATATTTATGTATAATAACATTATAATATAGAATTTTACACATAAGATTTTAAATCTCATTGATCTGCACTTTTAGAATGCACAGATGAATAAATAAAGAATATCAGGAAAAGTTCACATTCCTAATTGTAAATGTATATAATCCAAGGAGTCATTCTAAAACAGAAGCCAGTAGTTCTATTGATGAGCTATTTCTTTTATAAACACAGCTAGCTTCTTTTAAATTTTCCCATAAAGAATTTCACATTTTAACAAAGATGTCTTTGGATGGTTACTAACATTTAAAAGAGAATTGAATTTATTTGGTAACTAGGAGCTGAGAGATACAGAGAAGCAAATGTTTTTATTGTTGTGTTTGTTTTTGTTTTATGGTATCAGAGGCTGAGCTCAGGGCATATAAAGCATATGAAATCCACATACCTGTCCTCTCTCTTTTTTAAATATAGCATTATCTATGATAGCTGGAGCTTAATAAATAGCATGCTTATTTATCCAATGTCTATCATCCCCTCTTTTTGTTAATTTATTATATATTTTGTAAGAATACATATGCATAGAAAGTTAATAGTGATGAAAATATTAATTGAGATGAAATATAAAGTCTGTGACAGACTTATAAATATGTGTCTATATACACAGTCAATACTTTTTCATAAACATATTTTTTTCATAAATTTCACCGCAAGTAAATGAAAATTTTCATTTTTGTAATATATTGCATATTAAAAATGAACTGTGCTTTTTATTGATTTGGAAAGCAACACTTCCAAGTATGAAAGTAATAGCTTTTTGATTGATTCAGTCAGGATGAGTTAGACATTGAGAAGAAAGGGAGAATTAATCAGAAAAGGCTGATACTATAGGACCTGTTCACAATATAGATTTCCATTTTTGTGTCATTGTTCTCTTGTTAGAGACCTGATGAAATGTTTTCACCAGGTTGAATGATGAAATAAATATGATGAGAAAGGTAGCAAGTAAAAATAGTTAAGAATTAATCCTATTTGGAAGTTAAGGTAGCAATCACAGTTGTGAATGTGCTGCAGTAGAATTTAAATAGCACTTTTCAAAAGTCAGGTGAATACATAAATTAATCCTTATAAGAATAAGTTAAGAAATTACCAAACAAAATAAGAGTATCTTGCTTTTGCAAAGAGATGGCCAAAAAAACTTTTTCCACAAATCTTATCTTATGGCTATCAAAGGACAAATGAAGATCTCTTTCTAGATTTCATACTGAAATTACTTATTTTCTTTATTCAGGAGAGTCATAGGATGTAATGTCAAATACTGCTTCTGAGCAAGCACTGGCCAAATCCTAGACATAATTTTTGATTGTGTACAATCAAAATACTTCTCCACAATATAGAATGAGTCAGTTAAGAATATATAGAGATACGGTTCCCCTTTCACCCAGAGTCCAAAGGGAGAAAATGCTGAGCACTAATGTCAAGGAAACATGAATAGAGGGCCTAGATGTAATTCTGAGTGACTCTATACGCCCATGATGCTCACAGCTTGGTTCTAAAGAGGGTGGAGGTAGGACATAAATGTGAAGGAAAAAGTTGTTGACATAAAAAAACACATAGGGATTTTTGTATTGTATTTTTGTGTTCTTAGGGTATATTCCTAGGAGTGGTATAGCTGGGTCGTATGGGAGCTCGATTTCCAGTTTTTGGAGGAATCTCCATATTGCTTTCCATAAAGGTTGAACTAGACGGCATTCCCACCAGCAGTGGATAAGGGTTCCTTTCTCTCCACATCCCCGCCAGCACTGTTTGTTCTCAGTCTTTGTGATGTGTGCCATTCTCTGTGGTGTGAGGTGGTATCTCATTGTTGTTTTGATTTGCATCTCCCTGATGATTAGTGATGTGGAGCATTTCTTCATGTGTCTTTTGGCCATTTGAAAAAATCCCTTCCTTACACCTATATTCATTGCAGCACTATTTACCATAGCAAGACTCTGGAAACAACCAAGATGCCCTTCAACAGACGAATGGCTAAAGAAACTGTGGTACATATACACAATGGAATATTATGCAGCTGTCAGGAGAGATGAAGTCATGAAATTTTCCTATACATGGATGTACACGGAATCTATTATGCTGAGTGAAATAAGTCAGAGAGAGAGAGAAAAACGCAGAATGGTCTCACTCATCTATGGGTTTTAAGAAAAATGAAAGACATTCTTGCAATAATAAATTTCAGACACAAAAGAGAAAAGAGCTGGAAGTTCCAGCTCACCTCAGGAAGCTCACCACAAAGAGTGATGAGTTTAGTTAGAGAAATAACTACATTTTGAACTGTCCTAATATTGAGAATGTATGAGGGAAATGTAGATCCTGTTTAGAGTACAGGCGGGGGTTGGGTGGGGAGGAGGGAGATTTGGGACTTGGATGATGAGAATGTTGCACTGGTGATGGGTGGTGTTCCTTTTATGACTGAAACCCAAACACAATCATGTATGTAATCAAGGTGTTTAAATTAAAAAAAAAAAACACATAGGGCTTTGACAGAGAATTTACTTTATCAAAGAATTGTGAAAAAAAATTGCCTTGATAGAAAGATGTTGACCAAAGAAACTTGGTCAGAGAAGATGAGTGAAAAGTGAAAGTTTTTAAATAAATATATGATCACTAATAGGCGTGGGTTAATAATTTTCTCTATAAATTTCTGTAGCTCAGTTACAAGTGATCTAGTAGACAATTGCATTAATCAGAAGACATTAATCAAATGGAACAAATAGGAGATAGGAGTTGAGAATTTAATCAGAACTTATTAAATGACAGTTAAGTACACCTAAGTTGGTTGGATAAAAATAATATGAAGTCTTGGGGTCTGAGCAATAGCACAGTGGTAGGGTGTTTGTCTTGCACGTGGCAGATCTAGAAAGGACCTTGGTTCGATCCCCGGGCATCCCATATGGTTCCCTGAGCCTGGAGCAATTTCTGAGCTCATAGCCAGGAGTAACCCCTGAGCGTCACAGGGTGTGGCCCAAAAAGCAATAAAATAAAATAAAATAAAGCATAAAAGCATAAGAATTCGAGCATTTAAACTGGATTCCCAAACAAATATTATAGAATGACTATTATAAAAGAGCAGGAGGAATAGAAAGGGGTTTGTGGCTTTAGATTTTAAAGGTAGAGAATGTTTGACTTCATTAACTATATGAGTTATAAATGACTAATTCCTGTCAACTTTGTCAATCTCTGCTTCAGCTCCAGTGGCAAAGCCTTGGTTGATGGACTCCTTCATCACACACTAGTGAATTTCTCTGTTTAAACATTTGAGAAACTTGATGTCTCCTGTATCATCTGTCTTTTAATTAACAGATATTTCTATAGAACCAAGACAAATTTTCATTTTATAAATGTAATTAAGTTGCTGCCTACTAATTCCTTGATGAAAATGACATGAGGATTCAGGGATGGTAGTAGGGCATGGTGTCCTGATTCAATTGTAGAAACATCATGGTCCCTTAGCATCTTTGAGCATAGTTCTTTGCACATCAATGGAGTCACTTGGGTAGTGCCTGGATTCATTTGTTTGAGTTCTTTCATGAAAAGCACTAACATTCAAACATCTGGTCCAGTAGACTAAAAATTCCTGGGAATAAAACTCATGTCTTGCTTAGGAGGACACTTGAAAATCCACCACCACACCCCAAAAAACAAACAATATATATCAGGTACAATGATAAATAACTAAATCAAAGTATTTTGGGTATTAAATATTATACTATACTGAGTGTACAGTGGTGTCTGGCACATGGATTTATGCATCAGAATTATGCATGGTGGAAAGAAAACTTAAAGCAAAGATTTACATTTTTGTCTTGGCTATGCCATAAATTATCCAACACATTAAGTATAAGTAAAACAAATTTTATGAATTTTGCTTTCTTCACATGTAGAGAGCTAAAGGATTTCATAACCAACCATCAAAAACACAGCCAATTTTATAGAGAAAAAAATCTCATAACAACTTAGCCTGCATAAAAGATGAAAATGCATAGTTTATCTTGTACAAGATATTCTTTACAGAATTCTTTTATTCTACTTAACATTTTATAGCAGAATAATATAAAACAATAAATATATATATATTCTATAGATTTTATATTTCCTTTATTCATGTTCCTTAATGTTAACTTTTTAATGTTAGCATTTTAGATACAGTGGTATTTTTGTCCAAACTAAAACTTTAAAATTAATACATACACTTTGATAAACTATAAATTTGACAAATTGAAATACTTTCACTATTTTTTTCCATAGACATTCCTCTTAGGATTTAATTCAAATCCAAGAAAATATATTTCATTTAGTCTTTTAATCTACTTGAATTCATGAAAATTATTGATTTATATGATTAATTTCTTAACCATGTTACAATTACAAGTTAAGAGAGGAGAGAATCTTTTTTTATGCTCAAGACCAATAATATATCCACAATATCTTTTGTGGGTCATGCAATATAGGCTTGGGGAACATAGGTGGTGCCAAGGATTGAATCTTAGTATGTATGTGTGTACAAGGTAAGCAGCCTACATGTTATACTATCCTAATGGCCCCTGGATTCAGAGAGTTGAAAATTAAATAAGTATGCTATTAACTCAATATAAATATAGGTGCAGCAGGCAGTATCAAGGATAATGAATTACTATTTTGCCTCACTCAAATATAAGAATTACCCCAACCTTTTACTTGTTTTTTACTAAAAACCTGGAAAGATGCATTTCCTTCTAACAAACTACTGTCTACATGCAAGGGACCTTACCAATCTATTTTAAGCACTAGTACTGCCATAAAACTTAGAATTTTGAGTTTTATCTCTCCAGCATACAGTCAGCTCCATCCATGCTGTCCAGCAATCATATCCAGAGAAAAAAGCAAACAATGACTGCAAACTCATTATTGAAAATACAATGCTAAAAGCAAAGTTCTCTGCCTCTTAATTTTTATATATGTTTACAGGTAGTGTGTAAAAGCATAAATTTAACAATTTCTTTTAAGTCAAACTCACCAGAAAGCAAAGAAAAAGAACAAAAGTTTATGCAATAGCCATTATTTTCTTGTTTCCTTAAATTCTCTGCTGTCCTATGGCCAAAAATACCTTCTTCTAACAATCTAAGGGTTTTATTTATTTATTTTTGTTTTGTTTTGTGCCACATCCAGTGATGCTCAGGGGCCATTCCTGGCTCTGAGCTCAGAAATCGTTCTTAGCCCTGTGCAAGGAAAACACCCTACTTCTGTGCCATCAGCTCTGGCCCCAACAATTTAATGGTTTTAAAAGTTATCTAATCAATCTGATTTCTTCCTCAAACATATATCTGCAAATTTAACCATGGCCTGGGTTTCTGTGTTGGCAAGAGACTTCACTCCTTTACATATGCAAGCTCTTTGCTCTTTGCCAGAATAGAGATATGACAGAAGACAAACCTTCACCTATGTACCCCTTAAAGAATAAGGAGGTGAACTTGCCAGGGGAGAAATATTACCTGTTGATAGTAAGGGGGCCATATTGATATGTAGGGGGCATAAAAGCTCCCAAAAGGTAGATTTTCAGCAATAATATAATTTAGGAAGAAATCACACTGCTCTCAATTAGCCCAAAGGCAAGAACAAATTCTTTTGAGATACAAATCCTGAGCTCTTAGGAGATGGCTTAAATTTAGGTAATAGCCAGAGGCAGAAATGTATGCCCTCACCAGAGCTGTGTGACCTGAGGAAAAAAATAAATCTTAAATTCAGGTCATGATAAGAATATGAAAAGAAAACTAAAGGTCTAAGGCTTTCTCAATGACAAAGAACAGATAAATATGCAAAGAACAGCAAGCCAAGACAATTTGGAGAAATTGTATATAACATTATCCCAAACCTGTGTTCTCTTTGGGAAACTTATATCACTTTTTTCCTCTCCCTTCACATCTCTCTAATTTCTATCAATAAAAAACATTTAGCCTAGGAAGGAAGGAAGGAAGGAAGGAAGGAAGGAAGGAAGGAAGGAAGGAAGGAAGGAAGGAAGGAAGGAAGGAAGGAAGGAAGGAAGGAAGGAAGGAAGGAAGGAAGGAAGTGAAGGAAGGAAGGAAGTGAAGGAAGGAAGTAAAGGAAGGAAGGAAGGAGGAAGGAAGGAAGGAAGTGAAGGAAGGAAGGAAGTGAAGGAAGGAAGGAAGGAAGGAAGGAAGGAAGGAAGGAAGGAAGGAGGAAGGAAGGAAGTGAAGGAAGGAAGGAAGGAAGGAGGAAGGGAGGGAGGAAGGAAGGGAGGGAGGGAGGAAGAAAGAAGGAAGGAGGGAGGAAGGGAGAGGGAGGGATAGAGAAAGGGAGGGAGGTTATATATATGGAGTAAGTTTGCTCTAGAAGTCTCCAGTGATTCTTTAAAATTTTTTTTCTGTACTATTTCATTGTTTTAAGATTTCTCAGTTCAGGGCTGGTATGATAGTTTAAAATACTTATCTTCTACATGGCAGACCTGTTTTGATCCCTGGTATCTCATATGGTCTTGAGTGCTTCCGGGAATGTGGCCCTAAATTTTCCCAAAATTAATTCTCAGTTTATAAAATATTTCTCATGTAGATATCAAGTATCTGATCAATATAAAGGAGCCACAATCCCTATTTTCTATACTCTCGTATATTGCATAGAATAGTGGAAGGTTGTTTAGACTCTCGTTTACTTTATATGACACAGTGTCTCTGGTCCTCTGAGTCATGGTTGTTTATTCTCTTGAATTTATCACTCAGGATCCCACGTAATATGCTTGTTTTTATAATATAAGTATACGTTATACACAATTCAGATATAGACAGAAATTGAACTGAATGTTACTATACATGATCTTGGGAAATATATATATATATATATATATATATATATATATATATATTTTTTTTTTTTTCTCCTAAAGCCTCCTTGAAAAACAACTTTAGCTATTTTTGTTTTGTAAAACCTAATGTGAAAAAATACTATCTGGGAAAAATATCTGTAACTTTCATCACAAGTCAATAGATCTTCATGACAGATCTTCAAGCCCATATGAAAAATCAATATTAAGGCATTTACCTGTGAGAATTTAAACATTGTACCATAGATTTTAACTTACCCCTTTCTGAACCTCCTTTTTTGTGCAGAAAAAGCTCAACCTAATCAAAAAATTCTTTTAAGAGCATGTCTTTATTTTTAGGTTGCAAATATAGTGTAGCAGGTGGGCTGCTTGTCTTACATCCAACTGACCCTGGCATGATTCCTGGTACCCTATAAGGTACCTGAACTTCACAAGGAGTGATCCCTGAGAGCACAGACAGGAGTAAGCCCTGAGCACTGTTGAGTGTGGCGCAAAAGAAACATTTTAAACAAATAATATACATTTATTTGCAAAATTTTTTTAACCAATAAAATTGTTTTCTGTATCATCAGAAAAAATACTGTTTATATCATACAAGGAAATATATTTAAATGAAAATAATATAGATGAAAGAAGAAAACCCAAATCAACAAAACTGTTCACTTCTGTATTTGTCAAAGGCAATAACATTGATATATAATTTGTGCTTTCCTTTATGGGGATTTGGGGGGGGGTGAATTCTGGAAAAAAAAACTTTATTAAGGGAATCTCTGTTTGGGTTTCTTTTATGGGTATATATGGATCCAAACTGAAGCCATGAATAGGTCATGATGTTGTCACATCTGTTTAATAAAATACTGCAGGGTTTTTATCACAGTGACTGTGAGGTAAGACATCATCACTGTAGAAGATATTGATCTGTTGTGGGTAAATTTACCAGTTAAGTTTGATAGTCACAGTGATAAGCAGGGAAGTAGACAGTTATGAAAAATGTTCATGATGCATAATATTTTACCTCAGACTATGAATATATGGCTATAAAGACCCAGAAAGAGCATGCATGCTATGTTCAGGTAGTTTATTCAAAGGCTTGTAACCCATGCTATATATATTGAAGGCCCTTATTCTAGCATTTTGCCTTTTATGGTTTAAAAGTATGCCTTCAAATACAGAATAATTTCTCTTTATGTTGGATATAAATAAACTTAGTAATGCAATAAGTGTCTTCAGGCAACAAAACTAGCTTGAAACTTGGTCTTCAGAGCTTAATTTAGCAAGGAATTATTGCTCATTGATGGAGGAAAAAAATCAGTTATTTTTTTCTAGGTAATGGAATATTCTTGCTATAAGGTGATGGATTGAATTAGATAATAAGAAGACAGCATGAATTTTAAAATAGTAAAACAATAATTGGACTTCTGTTACAAAATTTTGAAAAAAATTTTTTTGTTTCTTTTTGTTTTTGTTTTTTGGGCCCATCCAGTGGTGCTCAGGGTTACTTCTGGTTCTACACTCAGAAATCATTCCTGGCTCTGTGGACCAGATGGGATGCCAGGGATAGAACCAGCATCTGTCCTGGGTCAGCTGCATGCAAGGCAAACACCTGCTCTGTGCTACTACTCCAGCCCCAAATTTTAGTATTATGGTTATCCATATCAGTTTCCCTTAGCACTGGTTAGATAATGCAGCTGCTTTTTCTAGTAACTCTTGAATCATTTGCCCATATTTTGGAGTTTTCTCAGTGGTAGATGAGACAAATAGCTATAAATTATTCCCAAATTTCCTAATAAAAACTCCCACAGATAAATTTGCTCAATATTCAAGAACTACACAGAGTACAGCTTGACTAGCATGATTAAAATTTAGCCATTGATACAAAAAAGATTCTTTCCAGATTTTTCATGATAATTCCTATAATCTAGTCTTATTGGATATTAGGTGATATAAATATAATACACTAAAATTGTATTTTAGTATATTTTTATTGGTTTTATTATCCTAATTGACATGATGGACATAATGTAAAAATGTGCATACTTAAAGCAATAAAATCTGTTGGGATGTTAAATTAGAATAAGAGTAGAAAATGGAGCCCAGAAAGAATAAAAGAAAGCAGAGAGAAAGGATTAGGTGATGCGAAAATGCATCTAAAATATTATTATAGATTGAAAATGCACCGGCAATATAATATGGCATCGTTTTCTTTTGCATAGGCATACTAAAAAAGGGAAATCTTATGTATAGAAATAAGCTCTTATCTACTAAGGGTAAGAAGCCATAAATTTTATAATACAGGGGACCTTCAACCCTGAATATTTGTCCTGTGGACTCGACTTAGATTCCATGTGATCGGACAGTGACCGTCCAACCCCGCACCCAAGGTTCCAACCATGGAACCAACATAGTTTCTTGCAATAGCACCAGGAATCAAACTTCCCCCAGGGAGTCCCTAATACTATTATGGCACCAGATTGTGTCAGGGTGGCACGACATACTGACGACGATGAGGAAACAGTAACGAGTTGATCTAAGAGCAGGTTGCCCTAGCAGTAAGAAGAAATCAGAAGACATTCCATCCTTTGATCTATGCAAAAACCAATATCACTAATTACAAAAGACTGACTTTGACAATAGCGACTGAGCAGAACTTCTGGGACCATAAGTAAGGACTGTATCCTTCGCTTTGTTCTAAGAGTTGTCCTAGGATCTGTGCAAAAACCAAGATCACCAATTACAGAAGATTGGCTACAACAACCATGACAGAGAAGAACTTCTAGAACCATAAAGACAAACTTAATCCTAGACTTCATCCTATGACCTGTGCAAATATCAAGATCTCAAATTAGAGTGGACTGGTTTTGTCAACCACACGTGAGCAGAATGCTTTCTGGCATTATAAAAGGATCTTGGGATTTGATAATGAGCATGTCTGGAGCCTGTAGATATTCCCATGACAGGATGCTTCAAGGGTGGAGAAACCCGGTATCTCTTAGTCCAAGTAAATTCTCTTTCTAATTTTCCCAATACTTACTGTGCTAATTCAAAAACAAAAAAGCAAAACAAAAAAAAAACATGCAAAACCTTGCCATACCAGCCTCCCCCCCCTTTTTTTCCTTTCTCTCCTTGTAGTTGTTTTAGCTATTGTTTATTGTTGCTGTTCTGATTCTTGTTGTTGCCTGTTGGTTTTTTTTGTATGTTTGACTTTTTGGAGGGAGGGTTCCTTTTACCCAACAAAACCACAGAACTTGAATCATCTTGTTTTGTCTCATAAATTGAAGTGGAGTGTGGATGGTACCAGGAGCAAACAGTCTTATGAAAATTGACTGGAAATACAAAATCATCAGACCTAAACACCAAAACCAAAGTCATCAACAACAGAATCAATATACCCAATCTACATCAATTATATACAAAAGGGTCCACCTACACTAGCAGTCATGGGTGCAAAGGGGAGGAACGGGATGCATACTGGGAACAGGGGTTGAGGGAGGTCAACATGGGTGGTGGGAATGGCCCTAATTCACTGTCACTATGTACCTTAAATATAATTGTGAAAAACTTGTAGTTCACATTGGTCACAATTAAAAATATTTTAAAAATACCCAAAATGAAAAAAAATTATTATACATTGGTTAATATGTATATAAGAGTGTTAAAATCTATAGCATTTATATACAAAATAATTGCATACCAACACCACCAATGAACTTGTGACTATTCACCATGAATACTTTTATTCTTTGAAACAGAAAAATCTTTCTATTTTCTATGGGTATACATAAACACTAGGTACACAATGCTATTAGAACGTATGTTTTAATATGCTTTGCGACTTAAGACATAAGAAAATTTGTACCTAAAATAAATTCAGAAACAGAAATATCCTATAGTAGTTTTATTCCATATAAAAAAAGACAACAGAAGAAAACATTCATCAATTGCAAGCTATTGTGCCAGTAGATAATAGTAAGAAGCATAGTCTCATCTACTGATAAACTTATTAGAATTTTCACAATTATATATGAGCCTACTGGCAGACTTGATGTCTTGCAGTCACAGTGATATGCTTTGAAGAACAGTGCTCCATCAACTCGAAGTAAAGTGTGACCCCTAAAATTTAAAGTAGTTGAGAATATTTGGGTTGTATCTTTTTTTGAAAGAACAAGGGAATGTTTAACTACCTATTTCAAAATTTCCCTTAAAGATTAATAGGATAATTAATAGAGATTAATAGGATTAATAGGATAAGGGTCCGCAGTGGTGGCACAAGCAGTAGGGCATCTGCCTTGAACATGCTAACCTAGAACAGACCATGGTTGGATCCCCTGGCGTCTCTTGGGTATCCCCCAAGCCAGGAGCGATTTCTGAGCTCAAACACACACACACACACACACACACCACACACACACACACACACACACACACACACACACACACAAAGAGATTAATAGGATGAAATTCATCGAACAACAATCTAACTAATATATTGTTTTTATTTGGGTGGGGATACACTTAGCAACAATTACAGCTTACTCCTGGCTCTCTCTTGGTTGCTTAGGAGACCAATGAGGGTATAAGGGATTGATTCCCAGTTGGCCATATGCAAGGCAAGCATCCTTCTCAATATACTGAAACTCTAGTCATTAATCTTAAAGGATGTCTGAGAAACCTTGCCAAAAATGTATAGCTTATGTCCGGTAAGTAGTGTATTTCACTTTTTATCTATTCTGTATTGAAATTGACTAAATTTGACCTTGGAAGATACCCAATTTACTTAGAGTAAAATGAAGCATCCCTGTTTTCAGTGACTATCAGCCACCATCAGTCAGAATGCAATTATTCTAAAATATGAGTTTTAAATAAATACCACTTTCAAGATGATAATTTGGAGTGCAATCTGCAATGCTTAATTGCTCAGGGTCATGCTTGAGTCTACCAAAGAAAAGTATTTGTGAGACTTTACTTGATGCTTAACCCATTTCTTATAACACTTGACTTTTGCTCTTATAGCATAGCACAGTAAAAGACTTTCAATTAACTATTTAAATAGTTTTGTCTCTGGATTACTGTTGACCTTTTTAGGTTGATCTACTCAGCACAAACAGAAAATCTCTTTCTCTTTTCCTTTTCTTTTTTATTTTACTGCTCTCTCTCCCCCCCACCATCTTTTTTTTTTTTTTTTTTTTTTGGTACATTGACATAAGTCATAGATTACTCTTGGCTCTGCATTCAGCAATCTCCTCTGATGGACTCGGGAGACTATGTAGGATGCCTGGGATAGAATCTTGGCTGGCAGTGTTCAAAGCAAAACCCTATCTGCTTTACTATTTTTCTGTTCCATACCATACATTTTCTGTTACATTATTGGTTTTTGAGCCACACCCAACTGTGCTCTTTGTTTACTACTAGTTCTGTGCTCAGGGATTGCTCAGGAAGTTGACCCTGGCCAAATGTATGCAAGCTAAGTGCTTTAACTGTTATATTATCTCTCTGATCTCATCTTTGTCACTGCTAAAATAACATTCTAAGTAGTATATTCAACAATATGAAAAGTGTAATAGTTCTAGCTAACGAAGTAAAGTGTCTGTTCTCATAGAGTCTGATTTCAAGTTGAAATGACTTTCAGTCAAATTTAAGTACTAAGAATGGTAGAATATAGTGAGCAATGCAGAAGAAATAAAAATGATATGAAATAAAAGATCAGAAACTCAAGAAACTTTTGGAACTTAAATTGTGGCTTCACTAGTTAATAGCTGACAAAACTTTCACAGATGACAAAACTATATATATATACATATATATGTATACATTAAACTATACATTATATATTATTACTATATATAATATTAAATATTATTGCATTATATGTTCTATATATAACTATATATTTTATATATAACTATATATTTTAAATGCCCCAATATATACAGGTTCTTATTATTTCCTCATTGTGTTGATGAAGTAATTTAATGAAATAGAGAATATAAATGTATATCACTTTATTTTCGATATAGTAAAAAGTATTTCAAGTAGAGCTGTTTTAAGCATGTATGAAAACTTTTCTCTTTTGTTTTGGGGCCTTACAAGACAGTACTCAGGGTGACCATGGGTGGTGCCAGGAACTGAAGATGAGTCAGCAGGGTGCAAAGCAAGTGCCTTACATGATGTACTGTCTGCCTTTCTGGCCCCTGAAAACATAGTCCTAATTGTAATATGTAAGGGCTGGGAAATAACAATATATCCCCAAAATAGGAGATGTGTTCATGGTAAGTTAGTTTTTCAGAGGGGAAATTTGATTTGCGTCACAAGAGTTCTGTATATAAGCAAGTTTAAAAAGAAGTACTCATCGAAGGCATGAAAGTGGTGCAAACTTACCTGAGAAAAACATAAATATAAATGAGTGACTGAAAAGCAACCCAATGATTTTTATACACTTTAGTTAAAAATCATAAATTAAAATTAAAACATTTAGATTCCATTCTTTTGATACTAAAGAAGCCCAGGATTTTGATCAATGATAGTTCTGTAAGAATATTTTTTTTTTAGCTTTCATAAATTTTCTTTTTTTTTTAATTATAAGAACAAGGATGCAAAGAAAGAGGACAAGGTAAAGTTACAGTGGAAGGACAATACATAACATAATTCTCAGAAGTCCCCTTGCTGATATCTTAACTTTGAAATTTCATCCAAAGAACATTAAGATTGTAACACACTATAATATTTCTTAACAGCACACAAGGCAATCAAAAGCCATAAAACTTACATAACTCCTTAAACATTACAGGCATAGCATTTTTTTTACATTTCCATATTCATGCATATTAGCTTAAGTTAACCTCAAATCTTAAGTGGGTTCTTTTTAAGGATTAGAGTCAAAGGAGCACAGTAAAAATGGTGTTAGAGTAGCAATTGTTGTTTGCATAGGCCCACCAAAATATGAGGGACATGGAAAGAAATAACCTTGGCCTAAATACAAAAAGACCCGACCCCTGAAGGTTCCTGGCACAAGACCAACTCTAGGCTCCAGGCAAGCTAGATCGTCCAATCCAAGACATTGTCTGTAGTGCCAACACACTTATATTTTTCACACAGTCTCTGTTGTTGGTATCAAGCTCCTGTATTAAAGATCCTGGAATCTGTATATCCTACATTGAAGTCAGGATGTGGAGCTTCCTCTGGTTTCACCTCAGAGTCAAAGGGCAGTGCAGGGAGCCCTGTCCTGTAAGCAGGTCGTTGTTGTTGTTAAGTCTTCTCAGTGTTAATGGAAGTCTCTTTTGAGCAGTACAATGTCTGAGCAGTGTAGAGTCTTCCTTGGTAGAGGATTGCTTCCAGGTGATGCTATAGACCAGCCTGGATGTTTTGTGGATGGCTTCCCTGGTTCAGGGAAATGCCCTTTCTTCTGAGGTCTGTGCCAGGTCGTTATGTCAATGTTCAGGGTGTAAGGTCCCTTTGCACTATAAGATTTGTCTGTACCAATCTCTATTAGATAGGATCTTATTTATATGTATAGTATTTTCCCATTTTAATGTGCCCATGCAAAAAAGGAGCAATGCCACGTGGTGTTCTTGGCGCATATGGGGGTGATAAGAACAATTATGGTTCAATCATAAGCATTAATCTGGGGGACTCTTTCTCTAAGATTCCTTGTTAAACAGCTCAAAAAGAGAAGATGAAAAGGGGTTAGAATCGTCACTATATAAGACAACATTTAGTAAGAATTATAGGTGTCAGAGAAAAAACACAAAATATTCTAAAGAAATACGTGTCCATTTTATGTATCTTGAAACAGTTTGGGGTTGTTACACACAATACACGGCTTTGGTCTGTGATAAGGCTTGTACACTACTGATTAAAAAGAGTAATGTATATTAGAGATGTTTGGGGGGGATAGAAAGTAAAGAAATAAAAAAGAGCTTTGTAGAGATGTGGGAAAGGGCACAATACAAAATGAAAATTCTGGATACGTAAAACGTAACATAACAGTAAGGAATACTTTAAGAATATTTCTAAGAACATTATATTTTGCTTAAGAACAGAATATTTTGCTTATATTTTTAACAAATAATATATTTTTAAAACCTCAGAAAATAGAAATATAGGGGCCAGCGAGGTGGCACTAGAGGTAAGGTGTCTGCCTTGCAAACGCTAGCCAAGGAAGGACCCCGGCATCCCATATGGTCCCCCCAAACCAGAGGCAATTTCTGAGTGCTTAGCCAGGAGTAACCCCTGAGGATCAAACGGGTGTGGCCCGAAAAACAAACAAACAAAAAAGAAATATAATATAAATATGTGATATAATAATAAAATATAAATATAAAATAAATATAAATAAAATGTAAATATAAATTATAAATGTAGTAATGTATAAATATAATATATAAATATAAGATATAAATACCATATAAATAATATATATAAATAAATAACCTTAGAAACACCTATTTCAATACTTTTAAATAAATACAGAGCAACCACATAAAGAAATGATTCTCAATTTTTTAACCTAGCTATTATAAATATATTTGATAAATAAAATCTCATTTGTCAGTTTTACTGAATGCAGAATTTGTTGAAATACTCATCTTTTTAAGTTAATAGAAAATAATTCATTTAAATTATGTTTTAAGAAACTAACTTTGGAAGAATTATCTATTGAAAAGGAGAGTTGGGATGCTTGTAGACAAATATATATATATATTTCATTCACAAGTTAATTTCTAAATCCCTTTGATTGGAAAAATGAAATGAACTCGAAAGGCATGAATTAAAGTAAAAAATCCCAAAAGTATTCTACACTTATAGATATTAAAGAATGTACAAGACTTCAGAGATGATAAAATGCCAAGCCCAATAAAAGTAGACAGAAACATTTTAGAGCTTGGATTAGAAATATTTTAGCAATCAGCTGGAGATATTCTTTTAAGTCAAGAAAATTTGTTAATTTATAGAAAGTGCCAAATTCAAGACTCATTTGAAGGACTAATAAACTAACACAATACTATCTCCATTCATTAGGTCAAAATTTCCTGAAATCTCTCTCTTATTAAAAAAATATTTTGGAAGGAATTTTTGGAGTCATTCAAATGTCCTCCAAGTTTTTCAGATGCCCTTGAGAGATCAAGCTACCAAAATTATTCCACATTTACATTAGTGTGTAAAAACAGATGTCCCTGTTCTATTGCTGACATAAAAATGTCATTCTAGTCTTTTAAATTAAATAAATAATTGGAATCCTTGAAAATAAATTCTCAAGAATAATGTGTATTGAATAATTTTTTTGAGAGCTGCATGAGGCAAATGGGAATTCCTACTTCAGATGAGTGATTTTGATATAGTGCTATACAAAGATTTAAGAATTCTGTGGTGAAGGTCAAGGGACAAGTAAAAGTCAGAGTCCATGAATGACATATTATGTTCAGTACATATCCTTTTCATACACTTTCAAAATTTCTACTTCAAGAAGAGTCATGTGATAATATTTGAGTAATGGACTATGAGTTAAATATCACTATGCTAATGAATAAAGAAATACTTTTCATCTTACTCTTATACATATCATTTAATGACATGGGTAGTTCAACATTATGTATAATGAGTGCCATAGATCAAAAATGAAAGAGGGTTAACTTGACTGGTATTTAATTAGAATCCAATTGGAGAGAAAAATCTCCCTGCAAAATATTTTCCTGCTGCATTTCTGTATAAAATTTATTATGAAACATATTTACAAATAAAAATTTTAGAAGTGAAACACCCTTTTTAGATCAGTGTTTTCTTACATTAATTGATATAATTATAAAATTACATATTTAAATTATAGTTATAACAAAGCATAATTCAGGCTTGCATTTGATGTTATAGATGAGCCATATGAAATTTATAATTATCTTATATTGATATTGCACACATTTCAGATAAATTTATAGAGCTCATGGCTATCTGAATCTGTCATGGAAATGACATGATTTTCCACAGAAACTTCTATCATTTTAACATATAGAAAAATGAAAAAGTATCAGAAAATAGAATTTGAGGCATTTTTGAGGGAATGTCTACAGTAACAAAATATGTGTTAATCAAAATTCCTCAGGTTTAATGTATAAATTATACAAGTTTATACAACACATAGAAACAGATAAGTTGGTAGAGAAATAATACACAATGAATAATACACAATGGGATACTAATAAGGTTTAACAAAATGCTGTTATGGACTTTTACACTAAGTGGACAGATTTAGAGTGTAGCATGCTAAAGGAAGTCAATAAGAAGGAAAGGGAAGTATACAGAATAATCTCTTATGCAGAATACAAACATATTTAGGGAATACTAAGTGCAAAATGTAAAAGATCCTTAAGACGTTTGTGGAGGAACTGACACTCTAGTTTGTAGGTATTGTGCTGGAATTCTGTAAGTCTGAGCACTACTTATTAGTAATAGTAGTGGAGATCACATTGTCTAAAAAATAGAAAAAATATATGGTAAGAAAAACAATGGTATCAGTTTATTGGATTACAATAATCATGCATAATTATGTAGTCTCCTATTCAAAATTTAGGTATTTATTTTCAGCAAAGAATGTCAAACTATTAGAGAAAACTTAAACTCACAGTGAAAGTCACTCAACAAATATACTGATGTGCATATAATTTTTTTTCAGTTCTTGGGCCACACCCAATGATGCTCAGGGGTTATTTCTGCTATGCACTCAGAAATCGGTCCTGGCTTGGGGATCATATGGGACGTCCGGGACGCCCTCCTAGGTCAGCCGCATGCAAGGCAAACGCCTTACTGCTGTACCACGCTCTGGCCCCATGATGTGCCTATAATTCTTCAATGAAGAAAGAAAGATGAAATTTAGAGTTGGAAGTTGTGCTAGGTATTAGGGAAAAAGTATTAGGAAAAAGGTATGTGTATACCAATATCAAGACATTTGATACTGTCTTTTGGGAATTATATGGTTCTATTTTTAACACTTATAGTAAATTCCTTTGTTCTAATTGGAAACACCTAAAATTTCCTTTTTCAAAATTTTAAATGCAGAGATGCCACATGGTTTTATCTAAAAAATAGTAATTGCACTCATCTATCAAATGTTAGTTGGAGAAGAGTTTGTGTCAAAAAAGAAAATTCATATAGTTCAATTTCAGACACATTAAAATACAATTCATACCTTTAATTTTTTAAATTATTGAAAATAGTGGGGAAAATAACAATTACATATCCCTATATGTAGACAAATTATATCCAAATTATATTCTAAATAAGTTATATTCGGTTTTCAAAATAAAATATAATGTAAAAATTAATGAAATATTAGGTCCTAACACAACTTCATTAAAATCCATAAAAAATCATATGCTTTAAAATTGAGAGCATTTTATATTTTGATAATTATACTAATGAATAACTTGTAACATTTTAATAAATATATTCTTCAGTTTGGGTTTTATCAAATGTTTTAGTGAAGGAGCACAGGGCAGCACTCAAGGGTTCCTTCTAATTCTCCACTCAGGAATTATTCCTGGCAGAGCCTGAGGACTATGCTAGAGATGGATACAAGTCAAGTACCCTACCTACTTTACTATCTCTTCAGCCTGGGTTTGATCAACTTAGGTGGTCTTGCAAATAAAATTATACTTCTAAGTAATGTCTACAAGGAAAACTACAGTGGCATGCTATTATTCTAGAAGAAGCAGGTGTGCTGATCTTAATGATAGTCTTAAATATTCTTAATACATTTTTATAGAAAGTGATCAACATTTTATTTTTTATTTTGCATTAAATTACATAATCACTTTAAATTAGCATAAAGATTAAAATAACAAATGTACAATAATTTTAGGTCATCTCGTTTATCACTTTAAAATTACATTTGGGAACTATATTTATAAAACAAAATTTATTATTTCAAACATTATTTTGTCACAACTATTAAATATTATATGTCATTGGTATTGAGAAAACTGAATAAATCCTAAAGACAGTTTGATAGCTTTACATATATATATATAAATCATATAATAATATTAAAACTAAAAATAATCAGTACCAAAACAATCAGTGATATTATTCTAATTGTATTTCTCAAAAATATATACACATAAAAAAAGAAAAAACAGCAGGAAATGAACCACATTTGTGGTCACAGCTTCAGAGCAGCCCATCAAAATGACAAGTAGACATAGTCAAAAACAGGTTTTTTCAACACACAGTGAAAAACGTTAAATTAAATTAAGTGAAAAATTTAAAATTAGGAAAGTATTCAATGAAAAGTAAAAAGAATAAAAATCACATCTGCTTATATTTTGTTCTTGTTAAAGAGTTTATGTTCACAATTTAAAGTACAGGTAAATCAATCTAAGTATATTCATCTAATTAAAAAATGAATAAACTGGTGAATTAATTTCAATTTTAATTTTAAAATTCTCAAAAAAGGAGAAATTAAAGTTTTTAATTGATAAAATTCTCAATAACAGAGTTGAAAATATAACCAAATATAATATTTATTCATTTTGAAAACAAATGCTATATTTTGCTTCTCAAAATATGACCCTGTACCTTCATATTTTGTGACTATTTGGTTTTAAAGTTCCATAGTTATTATAATTTAGAAAAGATTAACAAAATACTTGTGCATCTAAATACAAAATAATTTACTATATGATCTGTCACATGAGTAGAGTGTTGTAATGATAAATATCCTGATAAGTATGGATTATTTATGCTGGAGAGAAACATATCTAAATTGAGATTACCAGAGACTATTTAAATTCTGTATAACTCATCAAATTTCTGGTCTCTTCAAAATAAAACTGAGATTATTGGTAGAAATTAAAGTCAGGCTACTGTACTTCTTCTGAGGAAACTGAGGACCTGAAGGGAGCCCTGTCCTGTGCTTCTCTGTCTTTTCTGAATTCTTGAAGCTCTCCTCAGAGCCCTGGGAAGTGAACCCAAAAAAAACTGCATTCTGAAGTTACCCAGCGAGTGAGTGAGTAAGAAATGGCTGACTGTGGAGATTGCCAGGTAGAGTACTGATTGCTCTACCTGTGGAGTCTCCGCCCTGCTGTGCTTCTGAGGAAACAGAAGACCTGAAGGGAGCCCTGTCCTGTGCTTCTCTATCTTTTCTGAATCCTTGAAGCTCTCCTCAAAGCCCTGGGAAGCAAACACCCAAAAAATTGCATTCTGAAGCTACTCAGAGAGTGAGTGAATGAGTGAATAAGAAATGGCTGACTGTACAAGCCCAAAAGTGGAAGCCGCTGAACTCTGCTGGAACTCAGATGCCAGCACCACTATCTGCCTGTCTTCTCTGTTGTGCTCTATTTTCAGCCTGATTTCATCCTGTGTGTGGCTGCCTGTCTTCTCTGTTGTGCTCTATTTTCAGCCTGATTTCATCCTGTGTGTGGCTCACCTGCAGATGGCTCACCTTCCCTGGAGCCTTTCCTGGAGGTGAGCTTACATGCCCAGAAAGGGGAAGCCGCTAAACTCTGCAGGAAGTCAGATGCCAGCACCCCTATCTGCCTGTCTTCTGTGTTGTGCTCCATTATCAGCCTGATTTCATACTATGTGTGGTTCATTTGTGGATGGCTCGCCTTCCCTGGAGCCTTCACTGGAGATGAGTTTACAAGCCCAGAAAGGGTGGAGCCAAAGGAGCACGGTCGCTCCACTTTGCTTCCCGGCGATGCGTATTATTTAGCCAATGAATACAACCACAACATGTAGAAAAACTCACAATACATGTGTGACAATAGGGAAACAACGCAGGCCAGCGCCAGACATAGAGAATGACGATGGCAACTCTGATGACTTGAACATGACCAACCAACTAGTTAGTCTCTCAGATAAGGAGTTTAGAGTCGCAATATGGAAGATGTTCAAAGAACTCAAAGAAAGTATAGAAGAGAACACTAATAAGAATCAATAGAATATGAAGAAGGAAATCAGAAAACTCCAAACTGAAATTTCAGGTTAAATAGCAGGTCTGAAAAACTCAGTAGATGAATTGAAGAAAAACATGGTTGAGCTTTCCCACGGGTTAACAGAAGCTGAGGATAGAATTAGTACACTGGAAGATGAGATGAATAACAATTCCATACAGCAGAAGAAATTGGAAAAAAGTCTTAAAGAAAATGATCAAACAATGGAAAAATTATTCAAAGAATGGGAACAGATGAAAATAGAAGTCTATGATAAGCTTAACAGAAACAAGTTAAGAATATTTGGAGTCCCAGAGACTCAGGAAGAAAATCTCCAGGAATAATCAATGATCAAGAACATCATTAAAGAGAAACTACCAGAGCTAATGAATACACACAATCAAATCCTGCATGCCCAAAGATTACCAACTAAAAGAGACCCCAGAAAAAACACCCCAAGACACATCCTACTCACAATGACAAATCCCACAGATAGAGACAGAATTCTGAAAGCAGCAAGATTGAAAAGAGAATTTACATTCAAGGGAACATCCTTGAGATTTACTGCAGACCTGTCACTGAAAACACTCAAGGCCAGAAGGCAGTGGTGGGACATAGTGACAAAACTCAATAAAATAAATGCTTCACCTAGAATACTGCACCCAGCAAAACTCACTTTCATGTTTGACGGAAGAATACATGGTTTCATAGACAAACAACAGCTCAGAAACTTTACAAACCCAAAACCATTCTTAAAAGAAAAACTGAATGGCCTACTTTAAGACAAGACTGACCTACAGACATACCAAACTTCGATATAGAGATGGCACTAACTCCAGGACAATTCTTTCTCTCAATGTCAATGGACTAAATGCACCAGTTAAGAGACATAGAGTGGCTAAATGGATCAAAAAACTCAATCCAACCTTCTGCTGCCTACAAGAAACGCACCTGAATAGTCAGAACAAACATAGACTCAAAATAAAAAGGCTGGAGGAAAATCATCCAAGCAAACAACACCCACAAAAAAAACTGGAGTGGCCATACTAATATCAGATGATGCAAGCTGTATACTTAGGAAAGTTGTAAGTGACAAAGATGGATATTTTGTATTAATCGAGGGGTACGCACAGCAAAAAGAAATCACTCTCCTAACCATATATGCACCAAATGAGGGCCCAGCAAAATATTTAATAAAATTGTTGAGAAATCTGAAAAATAATAACAAGAAAAACATAATAATTGTGGGAGACCTCAACATGGCATTGTCAATACTTGACAGGTCAACCAGACTGAAACCAAACAAGAATATACTAGACCTGACAAGAGAAATGGAAGAAAGAGGCTAGTAGATATATACAGGACACGCCACCCCCAGAAGCCTGGATAAACATTCTTCTCTAATGTATATGGGACATTCTCCAGGATACATTACATGCTAGCACATAAAACATACCTTCATAATATCAAGAGATAGAAATTTTGCGGGCTACCTTTGCTGACCACAAGGCCCTGAAATTATATATGAATTACAAAGGGACACAGAAAAAAAAAACTTTAATACCTGGAAGTTAAACAGCCTAATACTGAATAACCAGTGGGTACAAGATGAAATCAAAGAGGAAATCAAAACCTTCTTAGAAACAAATGACAATGGAGACACAAATTATCAGAACCTATGGGACACAACAAAAGCGGTACTGAGATAAATTTATAGCTTTGCAAGCACACATCAGGAAAGAAGAAAGGGCATACCTGAATAGCTTAATGACGCAGCTCATAGAATTAGAAAGTACTCAACAAAAGGACCCAAAAATAGGGAGACAGAAGGAAATAACAAAGCTGAGAGCAGAAATCAATGAAGTGGAAACCTGAAAAACTATTCAAAAGATCAATGAAAGCAGAAGTTGGTTCTTTGAAAAATTAAACAAGATTATACACCACTGGCAAAAACTAACAAAGAAAGAGAGAGAGAAACTTGATAACTCGTATTAGGAATGAAAAAGGAGAGATCAGTACTAATATGGTAGAGATCCAAAGGGTAATCAGAAACTACTTTGAGAAACTCTATGCCACTAAAAATGGAAACTTGGAAGAAATGGATAAATTTTTGGAATCTTATAAACTTCCATGGTTGAATGAAGAGAATGTAGCATATCAAAACACACCCATCACAATTGAGAAAATTAAGACAGTAATCAAATGTCTGCCCAAAAACAAAAGTCCAGGCTCAGATGGATTTACTAATAAATTCTTTCAAACCTTTCAAGACAAATTTCTACCAATCCTGGCAAGACTCTTTCAAGAAATCGAAAAAAAAAAAACAGGAACACTTCCAAATAGCTTTTATGAAGCCAACATCACCTTGACACCTAAACAAGACAGAGATGCTACAAAAAAGAAAATTATGGATCAATATCGCTGATGAATACAGATACAAAGATCCTCAACAAAATCCTGGCAAATAGGATTCAATGCCTCATTAAGGAGATCATCCACTACGATCAAGTAGGTTTCATCCCAGGAATGAAAGGCTGGTTTAACATCCGTAAATCTATCAACATAATACACAACATCAACAACAAGAAAAATAAAAATCACATGATCATATTAATAGAGGCATAGAAAACATTTGATAAGGTCCAACACCCATTCTTATTAAATACTCTCAGCAAGATGGGAATGGAAGAAACCTTTCTCAATATAGTTAAGGCCATCTACCACAAGCCAAAAGCAAATATTGTCCTCAATGGAGAAAAATTCTGGCACAATACAAGGCTGTCCTCGTTTACCACTCCTATTCAACATAGCAATGAAAGTACTTGCTCTAGTGATTAGGCAAGAAAAAGATATCAAGGGAATCCAGATAGAAAGGAAGAAGTCAAGCTCTCGCTGTTTGCAGATGACAAGATACTTTACCTAGAAAACCCTAAAGTCTCTACGAAAAAGCTTCTAGAAAAAATAAACTCATATAGCAAGGTGGCAGGCTACAAAATTAACAAAAATCAATGGCCTTTCTATACAACAATAGTAATAAGGAAGAAATGAAAATTAAGAAAACAACCCCATTCACAATAGTGCCACACAAACTCAAATATCTTGGAATCAACTGGACTAAAATGTGAAGGACCTATGCAAAGAAAACTATAAAACTCTGCTCCATGAAATAAGAGAGGACACGCAGAAATGGAAGCACATACCCTGCTCATGAATTGGCAGGATTAACATCATTAAAATGGCAATACTCCTTAAGCATTGTACAGATTTAATGTGATCCCTCTAAAGATACCCATGACATTCTTCAAAGAAGTGGATCAGGCACTTTTGAAATTCATTTGGAACAATAAATACCCTAGAATAGCTAAAGCAATCATTGGGAAAAATAATATGGGAGGAATTACTTTCCCCAACTTTAAACAGTACTACAAAGCAATAGTTATCAAAACAGCATGGTATTGGAATAAAGACGGGCCCTCAGATCAGTGGAATAGGCTTGAATACTCAGAGAATGTTCCCCAGACATACAATCACCTAATTTTTGATAAAGGAGCAAGAAATCCTAAATGGAGCAAAGAAAGCCTCTTCAACAAGCGGTGTTGGCACAACTGGCTAGACACTTGCAAAAAATTGAACTTAGACCCCCAGCTAACATCATGTACCAAGGTAAAATCCAAATGGATGAAAGACCTCAATATCAGAGCCGAAACCATAAGATATATAGAACAACACGTTGGTAAAACATTCCAGGACATTGAGACTAAAGGCATCTTCAAAGAGGAAACTGCACTCTCCAAGCAAGTGAAAGCAGAGATTAACTGATGGGAATATATTAAACTGAGAAGCTTCTGCACCTCAAAAGAAAT